>NC_056728.1:1971559955-1971714476 GCF_019279795.1 Protopterus annectens
GAGCGGTGGAACATCTGGAAGGGATTTTTTGATTGGTTTGGAATGCGAAGAAGGGAATGGAATAACCTCGAAATGATGGACTGTACCCATTTGTCTTGAGTCAGGGATAGCCAGGCTTTTGGGTACAGTGACAATCTTCCCCCGACTGCCTCCGAAGGTAGGCAGTCGGGCAACACCTCAGGGATGCTGAAAGGGCTTATCAGAGAAGACTTCACGATTGCCCTGGTTCTGCGGACCCCCTGCCTCTAGGCGGCGTCTACCATTGTTGTTCCCCTCTGCCTCTGGCGGGAACCGACTTTGTCGCCAGGCGAAGTCCCTTGAGATTGTTTACGGAACCACATTTTCCCACTTTTCTGGCCTTTGGGGTAAGGCCTAGAAGGAGTAGAAAAACGGACTCCGACGGCAGAAAGAGTCTTGCCATCTGTCTCGCACCTAGTCAAGGTTTCTTTCACTTGAGGACCAAAAAGAGATGATCCATCAAACGGGGAATTAGTGAAAGACGTTTTAAAGGGGTCCGCAAAGTTGCATAACCGCATCCAGGCGTGCCTGCGTAAGGCCACACCTGTCCCTGCGGCCCTGCTCGCTCCATCAGCTGCATAAGAAAGGAGGCGCATGGAGGAGTTAGCTATGGAGTTCAGGGTAGCCAGCTGAGTGTTCATCTTGTCTTGAAACCCCGCAGCTGTAGGATCCTTCAACATATCACTCGCTTCTTTGATCAAGTCCCTTTGAAGATGAGTAAAATGGCATAGGTAGTTCAGCGAACGCATTGCAAAGGTCGCTGACGAGAACATCCGCTTCCCGTACCTGTCCATAGACCTGGATTCTTTGTTAGGTGGATGGACAGGCACCGAAGGATCAGCTAGTTCCTTCTTGGTGGCAGCAGCTACCACCATAGCATCCACGGAAACACCTTTTGTGAGGAATTGCTTGTCAGTTGGTGCAGTTATAAATTTGGAGGGTCTCCTGGGGGTAGGGTCCACTGAATCAGGAGCCGTCCAGGCCTTCTTTGCAACCACCTGCATGAGGGGATCAAAGGGGGACACCCAGGAGGTGGAAGTGCGAGAGCCAACGCCTCAAGATACACAGATTCATCCTCCGAAGGGTTAAGGGCTGGCCAATTTCCCCTCTGTTTCAGGATCTCTAGAATGTCTGCGAAAGAGACATCTTCAGAAGGGGAACGTGGGGAACCCTCGGAATCCTCTAAATCTGTGTCAGAGGTGACAGACTCAGGTGAGTCTATGTGCTTCCTCTTACACTTTCTCTTCCTAGGGGGCTCCCCTGCCAATTCAGGAGAGGCCTCAGAAGAGGATGAGATCCCCACAGGGGATTCTTGAGGAGCTTGCTCTCTGCGGTCTGGGATGAGGGAGTGAGTCGACATAACCAAAGGCACCAAAGTGGGAGGGGCGGACGGAGCCAACTGTGGAGTCGAACAAGGTTCCAACACACTCCGCATGACCTCGAATGCACCCCTGTCAGGCAGAGCCAGAGGTCCCCGCTCCGAGAAGCTGAGAACCTCCCTCGGCACCGACAGAGATGGCTCCGAGGCCGATGTCGGAGCCGAACTCACCAGCGCCGAAGCACCGAGAGGGAGAGGGGGGGTCGGACAAGGGTCCGATGCCACTCACCCCCTCGGAGCCGACGAGGGAAGCCCGGCGCCGAGATTCCTCAAAAGAAGAAATCGGAGCCGACAACGGAGCCGAAGACAAATGTATCGGCTCCGACGCTACCACAGTCTCGGTTCCGAGATGCCCCGGCTCCGAGCTCAAAGGAGTCGGAGGAGGAATATTAATTGGAACAAGCTGAGGCATCGACTGATGAGTCGGACTCTGGAGCATTTGGGCCAGTGCCTCGGACTTCAAAAGTCTACTCACTACCGTCTGGAGGTCGTGATCTGAAAGCCTCGATGACCTGGAGGAGTGAGATCTATGGCTCCGTTCAGACAGCAGAGGAGATGCTGGAGCCGAATGAACGGAGCCAAGGGATGGTGACCTAGATCTCTTCCTAGATGTCGGCTCCGAAGGTCTTATCGGAGCCGACATGGGAATTTCTAATACCTCGGCTCCAGACGGAGCCGAGGAAACCACAGAAGCTGTAGCCTGAGACTCATCGGCTCCAGCTGGAGCCGATGTAGATGGAGGTTTCGTAGCCTTAGGTCTCGGCTCAGAAGCTGGAGCCGAGGACCTAGAAGCCTTGGAGGGCTTTCCCGAAGAGACTGTGAGGGAACCCTCAGGCTTGAGTAAACCTCTCAAAATCAGCTTGTTTTTTCTTTCCTGCAGGACCCTGGGGCTGAAGCCATGGCAAACAGCACAGGAGTCCTGCAGGTGCAAAGGCCCCAGGCAGTAGACACAAGAAGTGTGACCGTCTGTCAGAGACATTTTCTGACAGCACAAGTCACACTTCTTGAAGCCTGAGACCTTTGATTCTTTAGACATTTTAAAAGTGTAATCACACACACACAGTCAAACACACTGATTACACCCTATCCTATATTAAATCAAAAAATAAAACTAACAACCAAGTTTTAAATTATGAAAAACACACACACACCACTAAGGGATGGAGAAGGCCTGAAGGCCCGAGGGAAGAACTTATAAGTTCTTGTGGGGGGAAGATGGGATTTTAGAGAGAAAGAAGGGAAAATTCCACTAAACTAAGGGAACAAGTGTTAAAACTAAAATTAAAGGGGTTTAAGAGTACTAACTTTAATCCAAAGTTACTCACCAAGAAGCCGGTAGAAAACCAACACCTCGATCGCTGTAGCGGCAAACGAGATCTGAGGTAACTCACGCCTAGCATTGTAGGATATAAGGGGAACCTCGAGCCGGTGGAACCAACTCTCGAGCTTTTAGAGTGGCCGAGTCGGAGCCGAGGTCGGCTCCGAACCCATCCAGCAAGAATGAAGGCGAGATAGACAACTTAACATCCCTGGTTTTGCAGTCTGCTTCTGCCTCTCACGTGTAAGTTGTTCAAATTCCTTCCACCTCTGCCACAGGGAGGTCTAGCTTCAGGACTTTCTTAGTGAAAACCATGGGAAGAGCCCATTACCAGCCCTCCTCTGGGGGACAGATCAGGAGGACCCCCAGCTAAATATGTGTCCTCAGTGATTTTCCAATCATGAGGTCAATATCCATCTCTGTAAGACTTCTGCTGGACCAACCAGACCTTGATGAAGAAGCTTACAGTAAAAGAAAAAAAAAAGTTATGTACTCATCATAACATTCCATCTGTGTTGTCCAGTTTCATTTTTTCTCAACAACTGAGTTCGGATCCAAACCTCGGATCTGACTCGGTCACTTTTTATAGCTCATGGAACTGTGGAATACTGAAAGCTCTTGAGATCCTCTCCTACCAATAGTGCATTAGTCCTCTACTATTCCTCAGATCTTGTTTGCTGACTTCAGTGACTAAAAGAAACTTATATATACAAGTACCTGGAGGCTCATACAGAGGAAAAAGAAGTTATGTACTCACCATAACGTTCCATCTGAGTAGGTACATCATTGTCTGCAACCTGTGGTTATCGGATCCGACCTCGGATCCGAGCCGGCAGCTTTACTAGCTAAAAGATCTGAGCTCCTAGCTCCTCCCCTTTACCCATAATCCCCTGCTGCATGCTGCCTTTCCTCAGATCGAGTTTGCTTAATACAATAACTTATACCCTCAACAGAGGACCAAATAAAGCCTAACCTCATGAAACAATCTCAATCATGATCAGGAATCATGACAATGGTTAGGGGGCATGGAGTGGGGGATTGGTTGCAGACAAATGAAGTACCTACTCAGATGAAACGCTATGGTGAGTACATAACTTCTTTATCTGAAGTAGTTACTTAATTTGCTCTGCAACCTGTGGGACAGATTCCCCAGCTACCTAAAAACATTGGGCGGCCTTTAAGGAAGGATATTCCGAAGCACCGTGGAGCCAAAGGAAGCCCTACTCCTGGATATCATATCCAATTTATAATGAGAAATAAATGTATGGGAAGAGGACCAAGTAGCTGCTGAACATATGTCGTCCAGAGGAATCCTGGACCAGAAGGC
Source organism: Protopterus annectens (assembly GCF_019279795.1). Classification (NCBI taxonomy): domain Eukaryota; kingdom Metazoa; phylum Chordata; order Ceratodontiformes; family Protopteridae; genus Protopterus; species Protopterus annectens. Next base: position 1,971,563,997 of record NC_056728.1, read on the forward strand.
TGCTGATGTGGCTATGGATTGGGTTGAGTGGGCATGGACTCTGAAAGGAGCAGGTTTACCTGAGGATACATATGCATGAATGATGCATTGTGAAATTCAATTTGCTAAGGTAACTTTGGAAATAGCTCTACCCATGGCAGATTTGGCAAAGGACACAAACAACTGATCAGCCTTGTGAGTATCCTTCGTCCTGTGCAAGTAAAAACGTAGTTGTCTGTGTACATCCAACTTGTGTAATTTGTATTCCCCTTTGTTCTGAAAGTTGGGAAAGAACACTGGTAAATTAATCGACTGATTAATATTTGACTCTGAAGCCACCTTTGGTAAGAAGGAAGGGTTAGTCCTGAGAGACACTCTATCCTTATGGAAAATTAGATAAGGGGGTTTCATGCAAAGGGCTTGAAGTTCGGAAACCCTCCTGGCTGAAGTAATAGCAACTAGAATTAGAAGTTATGTACCTACCATAATGTTCCATGTTAGTTGTCTTCTCTCGCCTTCTTTCTTGCTGGATGGGTTCGGAGCCGATCCTCGGCTCCAACTCGGCACTTGCTAAGCTCGAGAGCTAATTTTACCAGCTCGAGGCAACCCTATATCCCATGATGCAAGGCAGAGATTACTCAGATCTCGTTTGGTAGCTAAAGAAATAGCAGTATTTTCTTCCAACTTAAGAGGAGGAAGAAAATAAGGATACTAAATAACATCATAACCCTCTAGAAAGGATCAACATAATCTAGTGACACTAGGAGTTGAACAGCTAGAAAAAGGTAATAACCTCTTAATAGAAGATGTATAATCTTCCCGGTCTGACCAGGCTTGGGGATGGAGGCGGGACGAAGAAAGAAGGCGAGAAAAGACAACTAACATGGAACGTTATGGTAGGTACATAACTTCTAAATGTTAAGTTGTCAATCTCACCTTCATTCTTGCTGGATGGGACCGTCCTAGCACCTCTATCCTGGGTGGCTCAATGGAACAGACTCTTGAGAACGGTGGAACCAAAATTTGCTCTGTCTCTGGAGACCAAATCTAATTTGTAATGTGAAACAAAGGTATGAGGAGAGGCCCATGTGGCTGCTGCACAAATAGTGTCTATTGGAAGTCTAGCTTGAAAGGCTGTAGATGTAGCTAGAGCTCTGGTAGAATGGGCTTTTGGGTTAGAAACCAACTCTTTGCCTCTGAGCTGATAAATGTAAGTGATCACAGAAGACAGCCACCTAGATAAAGTTACCTTAGAAACTGGAAGGCCTTTCCTGTTCTCTACATAGGATAGAAATAGTTGATCAGATTTTCTAAAAATTTTTGTCTTATCCAGATAATATCTGAGCTGGCTGTGAACATCGAGATAATGTATCTTTTGTTCAGCTCTATCAGAATAATTCGGGAAGAATACTGGAAGATCAATGGACTGATTTAGGTTAGTCTGTGATGCCACCTTTGGTAAGAAAGACGGATTAGTTCTTAGGGATACCCTGTCTTTGTGGAATATTAGATAGGGAGGGCGAACACAGAGAGCATGAAGCTCAGATTCTCTCCTGGCAGATGTAATGGCAACTAGAAAAAGTGTCTTCCAAGAAAGCTTGTTGGCTGTTGGTGAAGCACCCACCAAGAGGAGAAAACGCTGAGAGAAGAAGGGAGCCACTTTTGAGATTTTAAGTATTTTTTCTCTGTTTATTTGCTAAGTTTTTCTGCATAGTTGCCTAGTTTGAGCATTTTCTGGCTTGTTAAACTTGATTTCTGCATTAGTAGCTGTATTTAGAGCACAACCAAAAGCTGTTTACTGAATTTCCTGTTTGCACTTAATTTTAAAATTGTTTTTTCTCAAAACTTGCATATTTTCTGTCTTTGACCTAGCACTCTTGTGTGGGGTCATTTACTGCACTGTTATAACTTGATATTACTTGTGAACCTCTGCTATCTCTGAAAAAAAAAACAAAAAATAAAATCTTGCTTTTTTCCCACTTTTCTGAGATTTAAAAAAGTTCAGTTACAGGCTTGCTGTTCCTGAACTGTTTGTAAGTTTCTGTGAGGCCATTTTTGCTTGGGCTAAAGGAAAGTCTCTCTGTTGATCAGTGGCAGTGAAAATATTGAGCAGCTCCCCTGCCCCCCGTGGGAGTGGTTACTGACTTGAAACTGTAGTTTTATTGACCAGTAGGGGTCATTTCCAAAACTCCTTCATCTTCCTCTCTTAAAACCTAGTTGCCTCATGGGTTTGGCGTCTTTTCAGGCTTGTTGGCTGTTGGTGAAGCACCCACCAAGAGGAGAAAATGCTGAGAGAAGAAGGGAGCCACTTTTGAGATTTTAAGTATTTTTCTCTGTTTATTTGCTAAGTTTTTCTGCATAGTTGCCTAGTTTGAGCATTTTCTGGCTTGTTAAACTTGATTTCTGCATTAGTAGCTGTATTTAGAGTACAACCAAAAGCTGTTTACTGAATTTCCTGTTTGCACTTAATTTTAAAATCGTTTTTTCTCAAAACTTGCATATTTTCTGTCTTTGACCTAGCACTCTTGTGTGGGGTCATTTACTGCACTGTTATAACTTGATATTACTTGTGAACCTCTGCTATCTCTGAAAAAACAAAAACAAAAAAAATCTTGCTTTTTTCCCACTTTTCTGAGATTTAAAAAAGTTCAGTTACAGGCTTGCTGTTCTTGAACTGTTTGTAAGTTTCTGTGAGGCCATTTTTGCTTGGGCTAAAGGAAAGTCTCTCTGTTAATCAGTGGCAGTGAAAAACATTGAGCAGCTTCCCTGCCCCCCGTGGGAGTGGTTACTGACGTGAAACTGTAGTTTTATTGGCCGTATTGGGTCAATTCCTGGCTCTTTCGAGCCCCTGCTATCAAGCATGCTTTAGCGATTTAGCGGAGTTGCCACTAGAGCAGCATCGGGCAGCGCCGGTTTAACAAGGTTAAACTTTTTCTGGCTCCATAAAGTCTGTTCTTCATTTTTTCCCTTACAACTGCTCTACTAGTAATCTAAACAGTATATCCCTTAACTAAAAAGCGCAGCACTTGTTCCTAAAAAGCTTTTTTTTTTTCTCCAAAAAAAAAAAAAAAAAGCTCAGCACTTGTCTTAAAAGCATCTTCTTTTCAGGCTTAGCACTTCTGTATTATACAAAGTCCCTCACTAGCGAACACCCCCCCCCCAGGAGTACCCACTTCCATACTAAGTCCTCTCTTATTCAGTTACACCCCTAACTTCTTAATTTCTCTAGCATGTCGAAGGGCCAGATGCTGGCGTCCTCTCCTGTCCAGTTGGTGAATCTGGGAATATTGAAGCAATGTTACAATTGCCTCATGTACACAGACAACCCTCTCCTCCTCCCACATAACACAAATACTTGCGAGAGATGCAGCTATTTAGTCAAACTGGAGGCTGAGCTCTCTCAACTCAGGACTGGTAAGACCAGACAGGAGGAGAAGGCAACTGCACACACCACAAAACCAGTCTCACATAAAACTATCACAACAATGAATCAAACACATAAACACACAAAGACATACTCGGAGGCTCTGAGCAAAAATTTACCTAAAAAGCAGAGGCCTCCAAAGCAGACACCCAAGCAATCGCCACCTCATGACACACCACAGGCAACACATAAACCACAAAATCAGTGTGCAAAGCAGTCACAGCCCTTAAGGCCAAATACAACACCAAACATACTTGTCATAGGTGACTCCATAGTCAGACACACTGACGTCCCACTCACCAGGCTGAACAAGGAGAGGGTCACAGTAAGCTGCCTATCGGGCGCTAGAATCCGCCACATAACGCAAGCACTTGGGTCACTCCACAGCAAGTACAAATATGACACAGTCATTGTCCATGCTGGTGTGAATGACCTGAGACGTACCTCCCTGGACTACATGAAAAGAGACATAGAGGAGCTCTCTGATTATGTAGCCCAGGCAGGTATGACCCTGACCCTGAGCAGCATCCTTCCTTCACCAAGAATGATGCCACAACATAGAGACAAGATGATCAGCTTTAACAATTGGCTTAATTTCTGGTGTCATTCAAAGGGGATCCAGTGTCTGTCTGCCTGGGATGACATGCTTGACAAGCCACACTGCTTCACAAGGGACGGCTTGCACCTGTCACCCTTGGGATTCCGGATATTGGCTAAGGCTCTTGCCACCCCCATAGTGCCTTTTTTAGGCAAGGCTCGAATTATAAACCTACCACCCTAGAAAACAAAAATGGGAAGAAACTAAGGGTAATGCTGCTCAATGCCAGAAGTCTAAATCTCAAAATGCACGCACTCGAGGCCCTTCTCAGTATGGAGAACATCGATGTCTGTGCTGTGACTGAAACCTGGTTCAAGGCTCCTGAGAGCACCCCGGCACTATCAGGTTTTACCTCATATCATGCTTTCTGGCCCCAAAACCTGGATCACACCACAAAAGGAGAGGGTGTATCCATATTCATCAAGGATACCCACACCTCCAGGTTGGTGGCAACGCACGAAGCATCAGAAACCATCCAGGTGCAATTAACCATAGGCAAAACTGCTCTACAATTTGTAGCATGCTACAGGCCACCCTCTCAAACTCAGGAACCCCACACAGCCTTCCTGAAGACACTGGAGGGTATAAATGTAACTCCAAACACCATTATATTGGGTGACTTCAACTACCCGAATATAGACTGGGAACATTACTCAAGCCCAAACTTTCTAGCCCAAAGGTTCCTGGAGTTCATAAATTCAAATGCCATGGAACAACTAGTCACCGTTCCCACAAGAGGAGAAAATATACTAGATCTCATCATCACAAACATGGGGACAAAATGCGCCACACCGGAAGTATATCCCTCATTGGTGAGATCAGATCATAAACTAATCTCACTGGATATCCACATCCCGCTCCCACCCCAAACAAAAAAGACCACAGTGAAGAACTTCTTTAAAGCAAACTTCACACTACTCAAGACTGGTGTGGTATCCTTCAAGGCCCCCGAGCCAGTGGAAACCACACCCCAAGCTGCGGAAGCCCTTACAAATGCCTTCTACGAACACCTCCAGGACTGCATGGATCAGGCAATCCCTAATAAAACCAAGATTCTTTCCACCAAGGGCAAACGTCCAGTCTGGTGGACCCCAGCCATAAACAAACTTTACAATAAGAGGAAAAAAGAAGTTATGTCCTTACCATAACGTTCCATGTGGAGTGTTCATCTCGCCTTGGTTATTACACATGGGTTCGGAGCCGATCCTCGGCTCCGTGCCGGCCGACTGCAAGCTCTGCATCGAGAAGAAGCTCGAGGACATCTAATACCCACAATCCCCCTCTGCCTTTACCTCAGATCTAGTTTGCAAGCAAACCAGACATACGCACGCACACATGCCATTATATACATAATATACATATATACAAACATACCCTGAGTATGAAAGTAACAGTACTACTGCAACAGCAGAAGGAGAATACTCCAGACCAGGCACCAAATCGAACGTTCTTCCTAAGGGTGGGAAGGGTGGGAGTGTAATAACAAGCGAGATGAACACTCCACATGGAACGTTATGGTAAGGACATAACTTCTTTATGTGAGAGTGTTCAATCTCGCCTTTGTTCTTACACATGGGTAGCGTCCCTAGCTCCATGATCCTGAGGAACTCAAGGGAGAACGTTCTTGAGCACAGTGGAACCAAAGGTTGCCCTATCCCTAGAAACCCTGTCCACTTTGTAATGAGAGATAAATGTATGTGGTTTAGCCCAAGTAGCAGCCGCACAAATAGTGTCTAAAGGTAAGCGAGCTGCGTGAGCCAAAGATGTAGACACTGATCTGGTAGAATGATATTTGGGTTTCACAGATAAAGTTTGGTCAGAGGCTTCGTAAACATATGTGATACAGTCAGTTAGCCATTTAGAAAGAGTTCGTTTTGTAACTGCAAGACCCTTTCTGCTGTCAGCAAAAGCTACAAATAGTTGATCAGATTTCCTGTGATCTTTTGTTCTATCCAAATAAAATCTGAGTTGTCTATGGACGTCTAGTTTGTGCAACATATACTCCAATTTATTAGAGTGGTTTTTAAAGAAGGTGGGTAATTCAATGGACTGATTGATATTACTAGAGGAACAAACTTTGGGAAGAAAGGATGGATTAGTGCGTAGGGATACTCTGTCAGAATGAAATATTAAATAAGGATGTTTGACCGAAAGGGCCTGAAGCTCAGACACTCGTCTAGCAGATGTGATGGCCACTAGAAATAATGTTTTCCATGACAAAAATTTCAACGTGCAACTTGAAGCTGGTTCAAAGGGTGGCAACATTAATTTAGAAAGCAACAAATTTAAATTCCACGGTGATGTCGGACTTCTGACTGGTGGTCTGATATGAAAGGAACCTTTTAAAAAGGCTTTACAAAGTCTGTGAGCCATAATAGGCGCACCACATTCTTCTATATGATAGTTAGAAATGGCAGCTAACTGTACTCTTAAAGTAGCCGGGAAGCTCCTTCATGAAATAATTCAGTCAAGAATTCTAAAACCTTGTTTAACGGAGATGTAACAGGGTCCAACTGATGTGACTCCGCCCAGAAGACAAAACGTTTCCATTTACTGGTGTAAGTCTTTGTAGTGGAAACTTTATGAGAAGCCACCAAAATATCCTGAACCGCCGATGTAAGGGGGATTGACCTGGCTAAAAGGCGGAGCAGCCAAGCTGCTAGATGGAGAGATTCCAGGGATGGGTGAGGAACTCCTGACGAATGAGTCAGTAGATCTGGCTCTGGGTCCAGCATCCAAGGTCCCCGAATGCGGTGATGCAATAGAAAGGGAAACCAAATTTGACGAGGCCAGAACGGAACAATGAGAATTATAGTCCTCTGAAGGTTGTTTGCTTTCTGTAGAAACTTTGCAATCAGGAAATGGAGGAAAAGCATATAGGAGACCGGGGCCAATTGTGCACCAGCGTCCCTGGGGACTTCCCTGGAGGGTAATAGGGCAAAGTAGCTCCTGCATTTGGCGTTCATTGGAGACGCAAACAGATCGCAGGTAGGCTGGCCCCATTTGAAAAATCCTTTCTGCAACTGACTGTTTGAGGGACCACTCGTGAGGCAATAGTATTGCCCTGCTCAGCCTGTCGGCTATGGCGTTGGATGACCCGGGATGTGCGTTGCGATCAGAAAGTGACGGTGGACTCTGCCCATTGCCAAATTCTCATGGCCTCTCTGCATAGTTGGTAAGACCTGGTTCCCCTTGCTTGTTTATGTACCAGACTACTGACATGTTGTCTGTCTGAACTGCAATGGTCCCTGGAGGAAGAAGGGGAGCAAAGTGTTGCAATGCCAAGAACACTGCCCTCAACTCCAGAACATTGATGTGCAGATTGTACTCCAGATTGGTCCATTCGCCTTGGACTGTCTGTCCCTGAAAGATGCCCCCCCACCCTATCAGGGAAGCGTCCGTGGTTATCGTTGCTGACGGTGGGTAGCACAAATGGTCTTCCGCGGATAGGTTGCAAGTCTGTAACCACCACATTAGGTGTGATTTGCATGTTTTCGTTATCAATATTTCGTGAGTCAGTGGAAGTTGTTGGAATGACCATTGTGCAAATAGAAGCCATTGTAGCACTCTCATGTGCAGTCTTCCCAATGGTATTGCTATGAGAGAAGCTGCCATGAGACCCAGAACTTTCAGAACAATTTTGCTGGGGATTTTCTGGACGACAGCAGAAGGGAAATGTTGAATTGAAGTGCTACTATTCTTTCTGTCGGAAGTTTTAGAACTAACTGACGTATCCAATTCGCTCCTATGAATAAGATATGCTGTGATGGCTGTAGCAAAGATTTCTTGAAATTTACTGAAATGCCAAGGTGTGTACAAAGTTGTAGGGAGTAATCCCTGGCTTGTATCAGTTGACACCTGGTGGTGGCAGACAGGAGCCAGTCGTCCAGATACGGAAACACCTGGAATCCTAGGCGCCTCAGATGAGACGCTACCACTGCCATGCATTTGGTGAAGACCCTGGGGGCTGTGGTAAGGCCAAAGGGCAGGGCTCGAAACTGATAGTGACTGGCTCCCAGCCGGAAGGGCAAGTGATCTCTGGACGCCCTGGCCATTTTGATGTGGTAGTATGCGTCCTTCAGATCTATTGAGCACATCCAGTCGTCCTTCCGTAAGAATGGAAGGATCGATTGAAGCGTGACCATTCGGAACTTTTCCTTCTTGACAAAGGTGTTGAGATGACTTAGGTCCAGAATTGGCCTCCAGTCCCCTGTTTTCTTTGGAACTAAAAAGAACCTTGAGTAAGTTCGAATCCTATTTGGTCCGCTGGGACTGGTTGGATGACTCTTTTTCTAGCAGCTTTGAAATTTCTGTAGCTGCTGGGTCTCGCAGATGGGGTGGTACATCTGGGAGTTTTTCCTTTGGAATGGCGCTGGATAGAAGTGGGATTTTGTAACCTCTGGTAACAACGCTTTTACCCAATTGTCTGAAGAAAGGTTTTGCCAGGCCTGAGGGTATAAAGCTAAGCGACCCCGACTGCCTCCAGAGCAGGACAGTCGGGCCTCCTCTCAGGAGTGCTGAAAAGGGTTTGCCAGGGAGGTTATCCCTGTCACCTTGGTTTTGCGGACCCCTCTGCCGCCAGGGCGGCGTCTTCCACCTCTGCCCCCCTCTGCCTCTAGAGGGGCATCACCCTGTGTGTTTGGAAAAGATCCTTGGGGTTTCGAAACCACATTTTCCCACCACGTTGCCCTTTGGGGTACGGTCTGGAAGGGTGGAAAACGGACTCCGACAGCAGACAGAGTCTTTCCCTCCTGTTCACACCGGGTAAGGGTCTCCTTTACTTTAGGGCCAAAAGTGTGGCTCCATCAAATGGGGCGTTAGTAAAGGAAGACTTGAAGGCTTCCATAAGCGAACATAAGCGCATCCAGGATTGCCTCGAAGAGCAATCGCTGAAGCCGCTGCCCTACTCGATCCTTTGGCTGCATAGGATATCAGCCTCATGGACGAGTTCACAATGGACGTAAGGGTGTTGAGATGCTGTAACTTTCTCTGAGACAGCTGCATCTGTAGCACCCTGGAGGGTATCTCCCAACTCTTTGACTAGATCCCTCTGTAAACGTGTAAAATGGGTCAAATAGTTCAGGGGCAGCAGAGAAAGCCGCTGAACTGAAAATGCGCTTCCCATATCTGTCCATGGTCCTAGAATCTTTGTTAGGCGGATGGACAGATGAGGAAGACTCCGACATCTCCTTTTTCGTGGCCGCTGCCACCACCATGGCGTCTACTGGAACTCCTTTGGTAAGGTAAGCTTTGTCCTGTGGTGCCGTGATGTACTTATTTGGCTTCCTAGGGACCGGTTCCACCGTGTCAGGAGTCTCCCACACCCTTGAGCAATTAATTCCATTAACTCATCAAAGGCGGAGTGACCCAGGAGGAGGAAGGCCGGGCACCAAATGCCTTCAGCAAAACTGACTCATCCTCAGAAGGGGGGAGGGCTTGCCAGTCACCTCTCTGTTTAAGGATCTCCAAGATGTCAGAAAAAGAGACATCCTCTGAAGGTGACTTAGGGACCCTTCTGACTCATCTAAGTCAGTATCAGATGTCAAGGATTCTTGTGGAGAATCCAAGTGTCTCCTCTTACACAGTCTTTTCCTAGGAACTTCTTCGTGGGAGCATCCGAAGAAGCCTCCGAGGAAGAGGGGCACCCTCAGGGGTGGCTGAGACACTGGTGCCCGGGCTTGGGCGTGGCGTGGGTGCAGAGGAGGATAACGGTCCTTTGGGAGGAGAAGCTGCACCTGCTGATGTGGTTGTCTGAGTAGACAACACCTTCCTCATGGTCGAAGCCCCGGGTCCCGAGTCGAGGTATCTCCGGTTCGAAGAAATGGGAAGAATCCCGAAACAGGAGCCGAAGGCACCGACCCGAGGATGGAACCGAATCGATCCGTGCCGAGGCCCGAGAGGAGAGTCGGAACGAAACATCGGTTCGACTCTCGGTCCCGAACCAAGGACAGACCTTGGTCCAAGACTCGGTACCGGATCGGATGGAGTCGAGGTAAGCGGTGCCGACCGAGAAAAAGCGGTTCTGGCACCGAGGGCTCCACAATCATCAGGTCAGCTTCTTCTGGCTCCGACTGAACAGGTCTCGGAGGAGGAACAGATGGAGATAGTGGCAGGCCTTCAAGTCTCGACATCAACTGAGAGGAGACGAAATAAGCTTGGACAGGGCCGTATGCTCCATAAGTTTCTGCACCACCGGTCCACGTCGGTGTCGGAAAGGGCTCTAGAAGAACGAGTCGAAGGGATCGAGGGCAGGCGCCGACCTCAGCAGAGTCGGTGGAGGGAGCTCCGTCACGGTTCCAAGACTCGAGGCTCGAACTGCCAACAGTTGAACACTCGGCCCCGAAGTCTGTGGAACCGGTGATCTAACTAGACTCGAAGAGCTCGGAGCCGATGACTTTGGCTCCGATGCCTTCGATCCCTTCGAAGACTTGGATGCCTGGTCTGAAGCATCCAGAGCCTCCTGGAAAGAGGGTTTAAGCAATCCTCTATCCATCAGTTTCCTGCCTATCTGTCATGACCCTCCCACTAAAAGAGTGACAAATAGAGCAATCCTCTTGTAAGTGGAGAGGGCCAAGACAGTAGACACAGGAACTGTGGTTGTCTGTGACCGACATTTTTTGGCCACACTGACAACGTTTAAAGCCAGATTTCATCTTTTCAGACATATTGAGCAATGAAAAGACAGTCCAGTCCAGTAAAAGGTCCAATCCAGTAAAAGTGTCAAATCCGGTAATAAGAGTCTGTTTGATACTAACTAAAACAAACTTTTAGTCAAATTGTCAAATCCGTGAACTGCCTAAAGGCAAGACTATAACAAGTATCTAGTCACAAGTCCAAGAAGGGGTAGGCCCCGAAAACTCTAAACTCGAAAGTTAACAAAGTTAACTATTCTAATTATCGAGAATTCCTAATGACTCACACACCTACTCTTATACTTTAAGTAACTAGATAAAATACTCTGAAATTTAAACAGAATAGATAAAAATCTTATCTGAACAGCCTCGAGCTAGTCTCCAACGATGCGTATGCAGCAGCGGCAAACTAGATCTGAGGTAAAGGCAGAGGGGGATTGTGGGTATTAGATGTCCTCGAGCTTCTTCTCGATGCAGAGCTTGCAGTCGGCCGGCACGGAGCCGAGGATCGGCTCCAAACCCATGTGCAAGAACAAAGGCGAGATTGAACACTCTCACATAAAGAAGTTATGTCCTTACCATAACGTTCCATGTGGAGTGTTCATCTCGCCTTGGTTATTACACATGGGTTCGGAGCCGATCCTCGGCTCCGTGCCGACTGCAAGCTCTGCATCGAGAAGAAGCTCGAGGACATCTAATACCCACAATCCCCTCTGCCTTTACCTCAGATCTAGTTTGCAAGCAAACCAGACATAACGCACATGCCATTATATACATAATATACATATATACAAACATACCCTGAGTATGAAAGTAACAGTACTACTGCAACAGCAGAAGGAGAATACTCCAGACCAGGCACCAAATCGAACGTTCTTCCTAAGGGTGGGAAGGGTGGGAGTGTAATAACCAAGGCGAGATGAACACTCCACATGGAACGTTATGGTAAGGACATAACTTCTTTATGTGAGAGTGTTCAATCTCACCTTTGTTCTTACACATGGGTAGCGTCCCTAGCTCCATGATCCTGAGGAACTCAAGGGAGAACGTTCTTGAGCACAGTGGAACCAAAGGTTGCCCTATCCCTAGAAACCCTGTCCACTTTGTAATGAGAGATAAATGTATGTGGTTTAGCCCAAGTAGCAGCCGCACAAATAGTGTCTAAAGGTAAGCGAGCTGCGTGAGCCAAAGATGTAGACACTGATCTGGTAGAATGTCCTTTGGGTTTCGCAGATAAAGTTTGGTCAGAGGCTTCGTAAACATATGTGATACAGTCAGTTAGCCATTTAGAAAGAGTTCGTTTTGTAACTGCAAGACCCTTTCTGCTGTCAGCAAAAGCTACAAATAGTTGATCAGATTTCCTGTGATCTTTTGTTCTATCCAAATAAAATCTGAGTTGTCTATGGACGTCTAGTTTGTGCAACATATACTCCAATTTATTAGAGTGGTTTTAAAGAAGGTGGGTAATTCAATGGACTGATTGATATTACTAGAGGAACAAACTTTGGGAAGAAAGGATGGATTAGTGCGTAGGGATACTCTGTCAGAATGAAATATTAAATAAGGATGTTTGACCGAAAGGGCCTGAAGCTCAGACACTCGTCTAGCAGATGTGATGGCCACTAGAAATAATGTTTTCCATGACAAAAATTTCAACGTGCAACTTTAAGCTGGTTCAAAGGGTGGCAACATTAATTTAGAAAGCAACAAATTTAAATTCCACGGTGATGTCGGACTTCTGACTGGTGGTCTGATATGAAAGGAACCTTTTAAAAGGCTTTACAAAGTCTGTGAGCCATAATAGGCGCACCACATTCTTCTATATGATAGTTAGAAATGGCAGCTAACTGTACTCTTAAAGTAGCCGGGAAGCTCCTTCATGAAATAATTCAGTCAAGAATTCTAAAACCTTGTTTAACGGAGATGTAACAGGGTCCAACTGATGTGACTCCCCAGAAGACAAAACGCGTTTCCATTTACTGGTGTAAGTCTTTGTAGTGGAAACTTTATGAGAAGCCACCAAAATATCCTGAACCGATGTAAGGGGAATTGACCTGGCTAAAGGAAGGAGCAGCCAAGCTGCTAGATGGAGAGATTCCAGGGATGGGTGAGGAACTCCTGACGAATGAGTCAGTAGATCTGGCTCTGGGTCCAGCATCCAAGGTCCCCGAATGCGGTGATGCAATAGAAAGGGAAACCAAATTTGACGAGGCCAGAACGGAACAATGAGAATTATAGTCCTCTGAAGGTTGTTTGCTTTCTGTAGAAACTTTGCAATCAGGGGAAATGGAGGAAAAGCATATAGGAGACCCGGGGGCCAATCGTGCACCAGCGCGTCCCTGGGGACTTGGGTAATAGGGCAAAGTAGCTCCTGCATTTGGCGTTCATTGGAGACGCAAACAGATCGCAGGTAGGCTGGCCCCATTTGCGAAAAATCCTTTCTGCAACTGACTGTTTGAGGGACCACTCGTGAGGCAATAGTATTGCCCTGCTCAGCCTGTCGGCTATGACATTGGATGACCCCGGGATGTGCGTTGCGATCAGAAAGTGACCGGTGGACTCTGCCCATTGCCAAATTCTCATGGCCTCTCTGCATAGTTGGTAAGACCTGGTTCCCCCTTGCTTGTTTATGTACCAGACTACTGACATGTTGTCTGTCTGAACTGCAATGGTCCCTGGAGGAAGAAGGGGAGCAAAGTGTTGCAACGCCAAGAACACTGCCCTCAACTCCAGAACACTGATGTGCAGATTGTACTCCAGATTGGTCCATTCGCCTTGGACTGTCTGTCCCTGAAAGATGCCCCCCCACCCTATCAGGGAAGCGTCCGTGGTTATCGTTGCTGACGGTGTGGGTAGCACAAATGGTCTTCCCGGATAGGTTGCAAGTCTGTAACCACCACATTAGGTGTGATTTGCATGTTTTCGTTATCAATATTTCGTGAGTCAGTGGAAGTTGTTGGAATGACCATTGTGCAAATAGAAGCCATTGTAGCACTCTCATGTGCAGTCTTCCCAATGGTATTGCTATGAGAGAAGCTGCCATGAGACCCAGAACTTTCAGAACAATTTTGCTGGGGATTTTCTGGACGACAGCAGAAGGGAAATGTTGAATTGAAGTGCTACTATTCTTTCTGTCGGAAATTTTAGAACTAACTGACGTATCCAATTCTGCTCCTATGAATAAGATATGCTGTGATGGCTGTAGCAAAGATTTCTCGAAATTTACTGAAATGCCAAGGTGTGTACAAAGTTGTAGGGAGTAATCCCTGGCTTGTATCAGTTGGCCTGGTGGTGGCAGACAGGAGCCAGTCGTCCAGATACGGAAACACCTGGAATCCTAGGCCTCAGATGAGACGCTATCACTGCCATGCATTTGGTGAAGACCCTGGGGCTGTGGTCAGGCCAAAGGGCAGGGCTCGAAACTGATAGTGACTGGCTCCCAGCCGGGCGCAAGTGATCTCTGGACGCCCTGGCCATTTTGATGTGGTAGTATGCGTCCTTCAGATCTATTGAGCACATCCAGTCGTCCTTCCGTAAGAATGGAAGGATCGATTGAAGCGTGGCCATTGAACTTTTCCTTCTTGACAAAGGTGTTGAGATGACTTAGGTCCAGAATTGGCCTCCAGTCCCCTGTTTTCTTTGGAACTAAAAAGAACCTTGAGTAAGTTCGAATCCTATTTGGTCCGCTGGGACTGGTTGGATGACTCTTTTTCTAGCAGCTTTGAAATTTCTGTAGCTGCTGGGTCTGCAGATGGGGTGGTACATCTGGGAGTTTTTCTTTGGAATGGGGTGGATAGAAATGGGATTTTGTAACCTCTGGTAACAACGCTTTTACCCAATTGTCTGAAGAAAGGTTTTGCCAGGCCTGAGGGTATAAAGCTAAGCGACCCCGACTGCCTCCAGAGCAGGACAGTCGGGCCTCCTCTCAGGAGTGCTGAAAAGGTTTGCCAGGAGGTTATCCCTGTCACCTTGGTTTTGCGGACCCCTCTGCCGCCAGGGCGGCGTCTTCCACCTCTGCCCCCCTCTGCCTCTAGAGGGGCATCACCCTGTGTGTTTGGAAAGATCCTTGGGGTTTTGAAACCACATTTTCCCACCACGTTGCCCTTTGGGGTACGGTCTGGAAGGGTGGAAAACGGACTCCGACAGCAGACAGAGTCTTTCCCTCCTGTTCACACCGGGTAAGGGTCTCCTTTACTTTAGGGCCAAAAGTGTGGCTCCATCAAATGGGGCGTTAGTAAAGGAAGACTTGAAGGCTTCCAAGCGAACATAAGCGCATCCAGGATTGCCTACGAAGAGCAATCGCTGAAGCCGCTGCCCTACTCGATCCTTTGGCTGCATAGGATATCAGCCTCATGGATGAGTTCACAATGGACGTAAGGGTGTTGAGATGCGCTGTAACTTTCTCTGAGACAGCTGCATCTGTAGCACCCTGGAGGGTATCTCCCAACTCTTTGACTAGATCCCTCTGTAAACGTGTAAAATGGGTCAAATAGTTCAGGGAACGCATAGAAAGCCGCTGAACTGAAAATGCTTCCCATATCTGTCCATGGTCCTAGAATCTTTGTTAGGCGGATGGACAGATGAGGAAGACTCCGACATCTCCTTTTCGTGGCGCTGCCACCACCATGGCGTCTACTGGAACTCCTTTGGTAAGGTAAGCTTTGTCCTGTGGTGCCGTGATGTACTTATTTGGCTTCCTAGGGACCGGTTCCACCGTGTCAGGAGTCTCCACGCCCTTGAGCAATTAATTCCATTAACTCATCAAAGGCGGAGTGACCCAGGAGGAGGAAGGACGGGCACCAAATGCCTTCAGCAAAACTGACTCATCCTCAGAAGGGGGGAGGGCTTGCCAGTCACCTCTCTGTTTAAGGATCTCCAAGATGTCAGAAAAGAGACATCCTCTGAAGGTGACTTAGGGGACCCTTCTGACTCATCTAAGTCAGTATCAGATGTCAAGGATTCTTGTGGAGAATCCAAGTGTCTCCTCTTACACAGTCTTTTCCTAGGAACTTCTTCGTGGGGAGCATCCGAAGAAGCCTCCGAGGAAGAGGGGGCACCCTCCAGGGGTGGCTGAGACACTGGTGCCCGACGCTTGGACGTGGCCGTGGGTGCAGAGGAGGATAACGGTCCTTTGCGGGGAGGAGAAGCTGCACCTGCTGATGTGGTTGTCTGAGTAGACAACACCTTCCTCATGAGGTCGAAAGCCCCCGGGTCCCGAGTCGAGGTATCTCGGTTCGAAGAAATGGGAAGAATCCCGAAACAGGAGCCGAAGGCACCGACCCGAGGACGGAACCGAATCGATCCGTGCGAGGCCCGAGGAGAGTCGGAACCGAAACATCGGTTCGACTCTCGGTCCCGGAACCAAGGACAGACCTTCGGGTCCGAGACTCCGGTACCGGATCGGATGGAGTCGAGGTAAACGGTGCCGACCGAGAAAAAGATGGTTCTGGCACCGAGGGCTCCACAATCATCAGGTCAGCTTCTTCCGGCTCCGTAGACTGAACAGGTCTCGGAGGAGGAACAGATGGAGATAGTGGCAGGCCTTCAAGTCTCGACATCAACTGAGAGGAGACCGAAATAAGCTTGGACAGGGCCGTATGCTCCATAAGTTTCTGCACCACCCGGTCCACGTCGGTGTCGGAAAGGGCTCTAGAAGAACGAGTCGAAGGGATCGAGGACGGCGCCGACCTCAGCAGAGTTGGTGTAGGGAGCACCGTCAGCGGTTCGATGACTCGAGGCACGAACTGCCAACAGTTGAACACGGCCCGAAGTCTGTGGAACCGGTGATCTAACTAGACTCGAAGAGCTCGGAGCCGATGACTTTGGCTCCGGCGCCTTCGATCCTTCAAGACTTGGATGCCTGGTCTGAAGCATCCAGAGCCTCCTGGAAAGAGGGTTTAAGCAATCCTCTATCCATCAGTTTCCTGCGCCTATCTGTCATGACCCTCCCACTAAAAGAGTGACAAATAGAGCAATCCTCTTGTAAGTGGAGAGGGCCAAGACAGTAGACACAGGAACTGTGGTTGTCTGTGACCGACATTTTTTGGCCACACTGACAACGTTTAAAGCCAGATTTCATCTTTTCAGACATATTGAGCAATGAAAAGACAGTCCAGTCCAGTAAAAGGTCCAATCCAGTAAAAGTGTCAAATCCGGTAATAAGAGTCTGTTTGATACTAACTAAAACAAACTTTTAGTCAAATTGTCAAATCCGTGAACTGCCTAAAGGCAAGACTATAACAAGTATCTAGTCACAAGTCCAAGAAGGGGTAGGCCCCGAAAAACTCTAAACTCGAAAGTTAACAAAGTTAACTATTCTAATTATCGAGAATTCCTAATGTCTCACACACCTACTCTTATACTTTAAGTAACTAGATAAAATACTCTGAAATTTAAACAGAATAGATAAAAATCTTATCTGAACAGCCTCAAGCTAGTCTCCAACGATGCGTATGCAGCAGCGGCAAACTAGATCTGAGGTAAAGGCAGAGGGGATTGTGGGTATTAGATGTCCTCGAGCTTCTTCTCGATGCAGAGCTTGCAGTCGGCCGGCACGGAGCCGAGGATCGGCTCCGAACCCATGTGTAAGAACAAAGGCGAGATTGAACACTCTCACATAAGCTGTTATATGATAGAGCAAAATCCACAAAAGAGAAGACACCTTTGATCATTATTAGTAAAAAAATACGAGCACTCATAAAATCATCCAAGGCCAACTTTGAGAGAAAAATTGCCATAGATTCAAAAGACAATCATAAGGCCTTCTTCAGCTATGTTAGAAACCTGGGTGGAAACTCCCAGATATGCTCGGAATTAGTCCAAAATGATACAAAAATCACTGAACCCACAGACATTGCCAACATACTGGCAGACAGGTTCAGTGCAAACTTCACCCCCCTCTCCCCCCCCAAAAGGAGAGATAACTATCCCAGCGGAATGCAGCCTCCCAGACATCTCCAATGCACAGGTGAAAGCTGCTCTCTCTAAAGCTAAAAACACAGCATCAATGGGACTGGATGGTGTCCCCGGCTGTGTACTACACGAACTCAATGAGGAACTAAACCCGCACATAAGGCAGCTGTTTAATCTTAGCCTTACCACAGGATACGTGCCCAAGGAGTGGCGTACGGCAACTGTGGTCCCACTCCACAAAGGCGGTGCCTCTACGGACCCTGGTAATTACCGCCCCATAAGCTTAACAAGCCTGGTCTGCAAAGCTATGGAGAGGATCATAATGGAACTCATAAACAAAGACATAGGGGACTTGCAGACATTGGACCCGACCCAGTTTGGCTTTGTCAAGGGCAGATCATGCCTTTTGAACATGGTCAACTTCTTTGAAACAGTCACCAAGCCATTGATGAGGGAAAGGCAGTCCATACAGCCTACCTTGACCTTGCAAAAGCTTTCGACACAATACCCCACTCGGGTATTATAGAAACTTACCAGCTTAAATGTAAACCCATATGTCACAAGATGGGTTGCAAACTGGCTAAAGGACAGAACCCACAGGGTTAGAGTAGCTGGCGCCATGTCAGACTCCAAGCCGGTCACAAGTGGTATCCCACAGGGCTCAGTCCTTGGCCCCCTGTTGTTCGGCATCTACTTCTCAGAAGTACAGGCAAACATAGGAGGACTATGGCTGACAAAGTTTGCAGATGACTGCAAACTGGGAGCCATAGTGAAAAGTACATCGGACACAGATATCCTTCAGATGGGTCTCACGGAAACTGATAGCTGGTGCCAGAGCCATGGCCTGAAGTTAAATGCCAAAAAATGTATAGTCATACCCTTCGGGAAAAACAAGGTAACCCCAAGCTACCATATAGGTGGCAATCCACCAAGCACAGAAGAGGTTATCAGGGACCTGGGGACCCAGGTTGACAGTGGCCTTTCTTTTGACACTGACATTGCTAAAGTGGTTAGAAAAACCTTCTACATTGCCCACCTGATCATGAAGGGATTCACATCCAGATCAAGTGAGGTCATTGTTCCCCTGTACTCTTCACTTATCAGACCAATGATCGAGTACAATGCCCCATTCGGGATGCATCTCACCCGACACTTGCAGCAATTGGAGAGACCCCAAAAGTTCCTCACCAAAAGGATAAAGAGACTCCAAAATCTGTCATATGCTGCCAGACTGAAGAAACTCCAGCTCTATTCAGTCGCATACCATCTGCTCAGAGGTGACCTGTGCCTGACATACAAGGCCATGTCCAACCCGGAATTAATGGACATGCTCCACCTCAAAAAATCCAAATCTACCAGATCCACTAGAGCAAGCGACTTAAACCTTAGCACGGATATAAACAGGACATGCTGGAGGGATAGATTTGTCACCCAGAGACTCCCTATGTTGTGGAATAAAATCCCGGTCCATGTGAGGCAGAGCACCTCACTGGCTCTGTTCAAGAGAAATCTTGACCGGTGGATGGGAGATCGTAGGTTTACCCTGGGAATCATCTCTGTGTCACTGCTGGACAGAGGCACAACAAACTAATGGGCACAGTATTTTTTAACATAAGGGGTGGCGTAAGCCACAAAACTCTGGGCTAGGCTTATAAATGCCTTAGGGCAGATAGCCTAGTATCAACCTATGAACCTATAAGAACAGGCAGCTGCAGGTTCGAACAGGGGAAGAATCAAGGATGTTAAAATTAAATTTAGATCACACTGTGGTGGGGGGTCTCTAATTGGAGGTTTCAATAAAAAGATTCCTCGAAGGAATGCCTTGCAAAGTTTATGTGACATAATGTTGTGGTCCAAAAAGCCTATATGAAAATTTGAAATGGCTGCCATTTGAACTTTCACAGTGGAAGAAGAGGATCCTGAATTAAAAATGTCAGCTAGGAAGTCCAATACCGAATGAATTGGAGCAGTATAGGGGTCTATGTTCCTAGCTTTTGCCCAGAAAGAGAAACGTCACCATTTACTAGTGTAGATCTTTCTGGTAGAAGATTTTAGGAAAGCTACTATGATATCCTGTACAGGATTAGAAATCATAGGAAGCCTGGCTAAGGATGGAAGTGGAGCAACCAAGCAGTGAGGTTGAGAGAAGATATGGATTGGTGCAGTTGACCCGACTGGTGGGTCAGAAGATCTGGAACCGGGTCCAGATGCCATGGCTGTACCAAGAGGTAATGATGTAGGAATGGAAACCATATCTGTTGAGGCCAATAAGGGGCAATGAGAATCAACTTGGCTCTCAAGGCGGTTGCTTTCTGAATTAGCTGAGGTATCAGCGGAAAAGGAGGAAAAGCATAAAGAAGTCCCCGGGGCCAATCTTGGGTTAGAGAGTCTCTGGGGGGATGGCCTGGAAGGGGGAAGAGAGAGAAGAAGTCTGGGCATTTGCTGTTTTGAGGTGTAGCGAAAAGGTCGCAGCAAGGAAGGCCCCACTTCTGAAAAATCTCTTCCGTTACTGACTGTTTGAGAGACCACTCGTGAGGCATGAGAATAGCTCTGCTCAATCTGTCCGCTATGATGTTGGATTTCCCGGGAATGTGCGTTGCTATCAGAAACCGGTGAGAGGAGATTGCCCATTGCCAAAGTCTGAGAGCCTCTCGACACAGTGGATAGGACTTGGTTCCGCCCTGTTTGTTTATATACCACACTACGGACATATTGTCCGTTTGGACTGCAATAGTTCCCAGGGGAAGAGAGTAATTGAGGGCTTGCAACGTTAAAAGCACTGCTCTCATCTCCAGAACATTTATGTGCAGATGGTACTCGAAAGGTTGCCAAGTGCCATGGACCATTCTGCCCTGATAATGCCCCACCCACCCGATCAGGGAGGCGTCCGATGTAACCGTGGCAACCGGGGCAAGAGGAACAAATGGTCTGCCTTGATGGATTTGAGGTGACGATATCCACCAAGTCAGATGTCTTTTGCAAGTTGGAGTTACTATGATCGCGTGATGCATGGGAAGTTGTTGAAAAGACCATTGGGTGAATAGCATCCATTGAAGAAGCCGCATGTAAAAGCGGGCGAGGGGAAGAAGTGTTATGGCGGCCGCCATAAGACCCAGTACTTTCAGAGCAAATCTGGCCTGAATTTTGTTGCTGAATAGAATCACTTGGACGTGTCTTTGAATGTCCAAGATCCTTTGGTCTGTCAACCTTGCTGAAAGTTGTATGGTGTCCAATCTTGCGCCTATAAAAGTAATATATTGACAAGGCGACAAGGCAGATTTTTCAAAATTTATAGAAATTCCTAGACGTCTGCAAGTGTGAATGGTGTAATTTCTAGCTTGGAGAAGCTGATGCCTGGTGGTGGCAGTGAGGAGCCAGTCGTCTAGATATGGAAACACCTGGAATCCTTGACGTTTCAGGTGAGCCGTAACCACTGCCATGCATTTGGTGAACACTCTGGGTGCTGTAGTGAGTCCAAAGGGCAGGGCTCTGAATTGGAAGTGACTGGTCCCCAGACGAAAGCGGAGAAATCTTCTGGAGCGTCTGTGAAATTTTTTGTGATAGTAAGCATCCTGAAGATCTATCGAGCACATCCAATCGTCCTTGCCCAGAAAGGGCAGAATGGACTGAAGCGTGACCATCCGGAATCTTGATTTCTTTACAAACTTGTTGAGTTTGCTCAGATCTAATATTGGTCTCCAGTCCCCTGTCTTTTTTGGAACTAAAAAGAACCTTGAGTAGATTCCGGATCCTATTTGATCCGCTGGGACTGGCTGGATGGCTCTTTTTACTAGCAGTTTTGATATCTCTAGTACTGCTAGTTCCCTTAGACCAGGTGGAACGCCTGGAAGGGTTCCCTTTTGTTGAATTGGGGTTTGAATTAAGGGAATTTTGTAACCCTCGGATATAATTGACTGTACCCATTTGTCTTGAGAAAGGGAAAGCCAGGCTATTGGGTACAGCGATAATTTTTCCCCCACTGCCTCCGAAGGCGGACAATCGGGCAACATCTCAGGGATACTGGAAGGGGTTGTCAGAAAGAGGCTCTCTGCTACCCTGACTCTGCGGACCACCTCTGCCCCTAGGGCGGTGTCTATTATTATTACCCCCTCTGCCTCTGGGGATAAACTGACTTCGTGCATTAGGCGTGACTCCTTGAGATTTTCGGAACCACATTTTCCCTCCCTTCTGCCCTTTGGGGTAAGGTCTAGAAGGGGTGGAGAAACGGACTCCTACGGCAGAAAGAGTCTTGTCATCTTGTTCGCATCTAGTCAAAGTGTCTTTCACTTGAGGACCGAACAAGGTCGAGCCATCAAAGGGGGAGTTTGTGAAAGACGCCTTGAAGGGGTCTGCAAAATTACAAAGCCGCATCCAGGACCGATGCCTTAAAGCCGCTCCTGTGCCTGCGGCCCTACTCGCTCCATCGGCTGCATAAGAAATGAGCCGCATGGAGGAGTTAGCAATGGAGTTAAGGATTCCTAGCTCTGAGCTAATCTTATCCTGAGACCCAGCAGCTGACGGATCCTGTAAAACTTCTCCCAATTCTTTAAAAACGTCTCTTTGAAGGTGGGTGAAGTGGCATAAGTAGTTCAGCGATCTCATGGCAAAAGTCGCTGAAGAAAAAATCCGCTTACCATACCTGTCCATAGTCCTAGAATCCTTATTAGGAGGATGGACAGGTACTGAAGGATCAGCTAATTCCTTCTTGGTGGCAGCAGCCACCACCATGGCATCAACTGGTACACCTTTTCTTAAATATTGTCTATCTTGTGGGGCAGTAATAAATTTTGAAGGTCTCCTAGGGATAGGTTCCACCGAATCTGGAGCCATCCATGCCTTCCGAGCCACTACCTCCATGAGAGGGTCGAAAGGTGGAGACACCCAGGAGGTGGAGGGTCGAGATCCGAACGCCTTCAGGTATACTGACTTATCCTCGGAGGGATTAAGGGAGGGCCAGCTACCCCTCTGCTTAAGGATTTCAAGGATGTATTCAGAAGAATCAAAAGGAATCCACCACAAAAGTAAAAAACGTCTTTTATTCAGCAAACAGGAACAAGCGCTTTCACATACGACCAAGTATGCTTCCTCAGGTTATACTATAGTTCTCAGAATAGCAGGTTTTTATATACAAATTTGAACTAATTAATCATTCAATAGACTAATTAAGTCCTTCAATTAGATAGTTAAAGCAACACTGCTAGTATTGTCTTGCAGTTCCATTTACTTGCGTTTAGTATTTGCTGTATTTCTTCATTAGCATTATAATAGCCTTATACAATTAAATAAATAATTATATATTTCATATATGTATAACACATATATATAATGCTTAACTTATAGTTATAAAATTTATGGAACTAAAATATAAACAAGACAAAATTTTTTAAAGAAATATATAATTTCATTATATAATCAAAAACATTATTTCATACTTTTTATAAATATGCATCAATTTAGCATGTGAAAGCATATATATATCAACTCAATATGTATGCAATTTTCTTAAGATATACAACATCTCTAAGAGCAACAATTAATCTAATTTAATATTACTATTTAAATATTTAGAAAAGATATATAATATATATTAAAAAGTACTAGATAATAAATATATCTATAGGTACTGAAATTCATATAATAAATTCTTCTATATGTAATATTATAATATTTCATCTAGTGGCAACCTACAAACAACTATCTATCTTACTTAACTGAATATTTTTCTAATAAAACAGTTCACTAAATACAAGTAAAAATATAGATATAAAACCATATATAATAAAACTGATGCTAAAATGATACTGAAAATAATACTGTTAAACATCTAATAGTTAAATAATCATTTTAAGCAGAAAACATCCAATATTCTGGTCATATATCTACATAATTCAATAAATTAACTTATTACCAGATATATTCTATCTACGCGCTGCCAAAATTGGTTTAATACTAATAGTACTATTCAAACCTGGTGCTATATGTGCTTTAAGGTTAAGAATCCAATCAAGTTCTATCCTTTCAAGCAGATTCATATTATCACCACCTTTCTTTAATGGTTTAACTATTTGTATAACTCTAAATTTAAAGGAATGATCATGAAATACATTAATATGTTTGGCTAAGGCATTTGTAAGGTTCTGCTTCCTAATATCATAAAGATGGTTATACATGCGATCTTTAAGTCTTCTAGTAGTAAGACTAACATAGTATCCTTCACATTCAGTGCATGTAGCCAGATATATTAAATTAGTGGTATCACAAGTAGCATATGTTGTAAAGTTATATGCATAGTCTGAACCTGGTATTATAAACTGGCTCTCAGTTAGAACAGAACTACACATATTGCATTTTTTACATGGCCAGGTTCCTCGATGTAACTCTGGTTTATTATTATTTAAAGAATGTGTAATTTTCTTATCTACACATAACCAGCGTTTTAAGTTCTTACTGTTTTTATATCTAAATTGTGGTTTCATTCCTACAATCTTTTTTATTTCAGAATCTATTGTCAGTACATTCCAATTTCTTTTTATAATTTCCACTAAATTATAATTATCATTTGTATACCTAGTTGTAAAAGGCAAAAAATTCCCTTTACCATTAGAGTTATATTTCATTGTAGATACTGATTCGCAATCTTTCTTTTTCTTTGCTCCATATCTATTGTTACCATTTCTAGAACTATAGTTCATCATTGATCGAGTTTGATTTTCTCCAGTGGCAGAATTAATGACTTCTAGTGGATAAACTCTATCAAGAAACATTTTATTTAGATGTCTCAGTTGCTCATTCCTTTCTATAGGAACCTCACATAATTTAGAAATCCTATTCATCTGATTCCCAACAATATTAGAAAAAAAATATCTCGGGTGCATACTATTATAATGTAAGATAGCATTTTTCCAGCACGGTTTTCTAAATAGAGATGTAGTTAGAAATCCTCCTTCCCTTCTAGTTATAGAAATGTCTAAGAAATCTATTTTTTCCGGTGAAGATTCTAGTGTAAACTTTAAGAAATTTGTGGTAGACTCAAGATAAATCACTAAGTCCTTCAATTCTGTTAGCTCACCCTTCCATAAAATTAGTATATCATCAACAAATCTTCTATACAACAAGATATTGTTGATGTATTTACTCCCAAACAAATGCTTACATTCCCAAAAATACATCACAAGATTTGCGTAAGAGTTTGCACAGGGGGTGCCCATGGCTACACCCCATATTTGAATGTATACATCCTCTAAGTATAACACATTATTATTTAATATCAGATCTAATAATGCACATACTAACAATTGTGTATCAATACTGAGAGTTTTATCTCCATGGAGCAGCTCCCTAACTGCTTCCACCCCATAGACATTAGGTATAACAGTAAATAGATTCTTAACATCTAATGTTGCCAAGATGAGGGGGGGGCTGCATATCTTGTTCTCTATTCAGTTGTTTTATATCTTCTAAAAGGGAAAAAGTATCTTTCAGAATTGAAGGTATGTGTCTAACAATAGGTCCCAATTTGGATTCCAAAAAGCAAGATATTCTTTCAGTAGCCCATTCCTCCCCGGCTACTATTGGTCTTAATGGAGGGGGGTATACACCTTTATGCATCTTAGGAAGTCCTTTTATGGTAGGAATAGTAGGTTTCAATACTAATAGGTAGTCATAGAGCTGTTTGGTTATCTGTCTGCACATTAGCATATCATATAGGTTATCTTGAATTATATAAATAATTCTATTTAGCCTATTTTCATCTATTTGCTCATATTTGTCAGAATCATCTAACATATTCTCCATTAGTTCATTGTATAAAGAGGTGTCTAATAAAGTTATACCCCCTCCTTTATCAGCCGGTCTGATAGTTAGAGACTGGTCCTTAGAAAAATCCACTAAATCTTCATATTCATTAGTATTTAAATTATAAACAATTCTACCATTCTTTCTACCTTTCTCTAACTTGGTAAAATAGTTATAAAAATCAGTTTCACACATTTGAACAAAGCAGCTGATATTAGATGGCATTTCTGGTACAAAAACACTTTTTCTCTTAAAATATATATCACTATTAGCTTCCTTATTATCTTTGTTGTCTTTAAACATCAGTTTTAATGTTACTACTCTAGCAAACATACGTAAATCTATCAAAATCTCTGCCAACTTACTACCTTGCGAAGGTATGAATGAGAGACCCTTATTTAAAAGGTTACTCTCATCATCTGTAAGTAAGTGGCTAGAGAGGTTAAACACTAGTTCATTATGTTGCGCTGTCTTCTTTTCCCTTCGAAATTCTCTTCCGAAAACTTCCTCTTCCTTCTTCCTCTGCTGTGCGACCTGGTTCTGTCCTGGTTTCGGTAGCGTATCGGCAAAGGTAAAAAAGCTGTAGATGCCTGAGCCATGGTTCCTTTGGGTCTCGCTCCATTCTTTCCATTGGGATGTTTGAAGCCTTCTTGATTGGGTGGTGGGGTAGAGACATTGTCTGTGGCTTCTATTAACACTTCACCAATTGAAGATCTTGGTTCAGCTGAGACAAGAACAGTGGAATCTGAATCAGTCAGATGAACTGGAGGGGAATCATCAATAGTATCAGCTGATAGTATGGTATTATCACGCCCATTAAGAAATTGAGCTGTTTCTGCATACTGCGAACGTGGTTCAGATGCAGGAGATGAATTTCTCGGCCAAATAAAGACCTGGCCAGAGACAAAATCATTGAAGTCTCGTGCAAGCGTTTTATGTTTTATTTGTTGTAATTTCTCACCATGTGCAACCACTTGTAAATACACAGTATCTAATTTTCTGTTGTATACCTCCCCTTTAAAACGTTTCGACAAGTTCTGCTGCAGTTTTTCTACATTCGCTGTCATAGCAATTTCAATTGGAGTGAAATATTCTATCAATAGATTAATATATTGTTTACTGAACCCAATGTACAGTTCTTGCCATTTCTTAAGTAAAAACTGGAAACACGGTGTAAATGGCAAAACAACACACAGGAACAGGAGAAGATGCCACAATAGTATCCTGGATGGCGGATGCCAAAAAATACGCAAAAACAGATGGAGAAGTAACCTTGACAAAAAATAACCTTGACAAAAAATGTAGTAGAAAACCACGCTGCTCTGAGGTTTTAGACTTAAAATCCAGTAGTTTAATAGGAACTGCACCACACGCCAAAACAGAACAGTATCGTAAAACGCTCAAAAGTGCGTTTTTCGTTCAGGTCCCTGCCTGAACTTCATCAGACTTACGGCAATGTTGCAAACACTCTCGCCTTAAGTACCCTTCTCACTTAGAAAATTAAATAAACAGTACATCAGTGAGTAGGTACTACAAAAAACGACATCCAGCCTAACCACTACCTATAATTAAATAAATCAGTTCATTCAGCATAAAATATCATAACTAACTAAATAGAATAAAAGAAAAATGTATATAATATTTAAAAACCAACAATGACATTCCTAATATAAACTGATGTAATCTAAGAATTGATAAATTAATTGATTGTAGACTATGAAGAATATAGAATGTAGAATATAAAATATCAAATATTAAATATACAACCAAACAGATACTACATACAAAGACAAGAAATAATGTATATCAGTTTATATTAGGAATGTCATTGCTGGTTTTTAAATATTATATACATTTTTCTTTTATTCTATTTAGTTAGTTATGATATTTTATGCTGAATGAACTGATTTATTTAATTATAGGTAGTGGTTAGGCTGGATTTCTTAAGTAAAATCGGATGTGTCACTCCATAAGTGGGCATGCAAAGAATTCGCATACCCCTGCAAATAACATTAAAATGAAGACAGGCTTCTAAATGTTTCCTTTGCCATATTAATCTATTTAGCTTATAGAGTTCATTCTCTGGCTCTCTTAGACCACTGAAAAATTCCTTATACTCTGGTACAGTACCTGTATCTCTTGTAGTTAGTGGTTGCAAATCAATATTCACCAACGGATTTTCACGCTGAAAAAAAGCTTCCTTCCATCTGTTGGAAGCTTCTACAGTTACAGGGTTGTAATCCAGTTCTATGGATGAATGCTCCATCGTGTGATAGTAACTTAATCTCAATATAAAGACAATTGTAAGCTAAAGACAGTTACCATCCAAAGGACTCCACTTCGCAAGCAAAAAGGAAAGTATTCAGAAGAATCAAAAGGAATCCACCACAAAAGTAAAAAACGTCTTTTATTCAGCAAACAGGAACAAGCTTTCACATCACCAAGTATGCTTCCTCAGGTTATACTATAGTTCTCAAAATAGCAGGTATTTATATACAAATTTGAACTAATTAATCATTCAATAGACTAATTAAGTCCTTCAATTAGATAGTTAAAGCAACACTGCTAGTATTGTCTTGCAGTTCCATTTACTTGCGTTTAGTATTTGCTGTATTTCTTCATTAGCATTATAATAGCCTTATAAAATTAAATAAATAATTATATATTTCATATATGTATAACACATATATATAATGCTTAACTTTTAGTTATGTACTCACCATAACGTCAGATGTTTGGGATCCATCTCGCCTACATTCTGACTGATGGCTCCGACTCGGCACGCTTATGCCAAAGAGCGAAGTCTCTTATTGGCTGAGCTTACTATATCCCAGGATGCACCACTACCAGTCCCCCAGATCTAGTTTGTCCGCATACATGCACACACGCACGCACTGCTTATATAACATCGTCAGATGAAACAAGATAAAAACAGTAGAACTCAAAACCGTTCAATCTCTTCTGATCTCCAAGGCAGGGGGAAGGAGGGTGGGTATTAGGAATGTAGGCGAGATGGATCCCAAACATCTGAAGTTATGGTGAGTACATAACTAAAAGATGTTATGTGATCCTATCTCGCCTACATTCTGACTGATGGGACAGCATCCCTAGCACCTGAATCCTGGGTGGCTCACTGGAAAACACTCCTGAGTACCGTGGAACCAAATGATGCCCGCCCTTTAGATGCCACATCCAATTTATAGTGGGAAATGAAAGTGTGCGGGTTGGACCAAGTAGCCGCAGCACAAATCTCAGAAATAGCGAGCTTGGAATGAAATGCAATAGAGGTAGCCATAGCTCTAGTAGAGTGAGCTTTGACAGATGTTGTAAGTTGCTTATTTGAAGAGGAATAAGCTTGAGTTATGCAATCTCTAATCCATTTGGCAATAGTAGCTTTAGTGATGGTTTTACCCAGTTTATTATCTGAAAAGGACACAAACAATTGGTCTGTTTTTCGAATCTGTTGAGTCCTGTCTAGATAGAAGCGCAATTGCCTGTGAACATCCAACTTATGCAAGGTGTATTCCGCTTTGTTTGAAAATTTTGGGAAGAAAACTGGTAGTTCTAGAGATTGTTGGAGACAGAGATTAGAACAAACTTTTGGGACAAAGGCTGGGTTAGGCCTAAGTGATACTCTATCCTTGTGAAAAATCAAGTACGGTGGTTTGATAGATAGGGCTTGAAGTTCTGAAACTCTTCTTGCAGAGGTAATTGCAATTAAGAAGGCAGTTTTCCAAGACAGATATTTCAACTCACATGTAGCAGCCGGTTCAAAAGGGGGAGATGTTAAGGCACTAAGTACCAAATCCAGATCCCACGGAGGCGCAGGATGAAAAACTGGGGGTCTTAAAAGCACAGCACCTTTCATGAAAGTTTTACATAATCTGCTACTCATCAACGGTGGGTCTATGGATTCGTGAAATTTAGAGATAGCTGCTAGTTGGACCTTAATAGTAGAGACTGAAGATCCTTGATTAAACAAGGATGTTAAAAATTTCAAGACCTCTGGTATCGGGGCAGTAATAGGGTCTAAGCCTCTGAGTTGAGCCCAGATAGCAAACCTCTTCCACTTACTGTGATACAATTTCTTAGTGGTGGGTTTGTGGGCTGAAGATAAAATGTGAATAACTTTAGGGTCCAAGGTGTGATTTCTGACTAAAGTCGGAAGTGGAGGAGCCAAGCTGCTAATTTCAAAGTGTGAAGGGACTGGTGCTGTTGTCCCGACTGATGAATCAGAAGGTCCGGAGTTAGATCCAAAAACCAAGGACCGTCCAGAGCATATTTCTGTAGGTAGGGGAACCATACCTGACGAGGCCAGTACGGAGCAATTAGAATCATTGTGGACCCCAATTCGGAAGCTTTCTGGATGACTTTGGGAAGGAGTGGAACCGGAGGGAAAGCGTAAAGCAGTCCTGTTGGCCAAGGTTGGACTAGGGCATCCATAGCTGCTTCCCCTTGACGCGGGGTCAAGGAAAAGAACCTTCTGCACTTCGTGTTTTGTGGTGTTGCAAACAGGTCGCAGCACGGAGTCCCCCATCTTTTGAAAATCTGAGCTGCTACAGCTTCGTTCAGGGACCACTCGTGAGGAGAAAGAATAGTCCTGCTCAGTCTGTCTGCCAATATATTGGATTTTCCTGGAATGTGGGTCGCTACAAGGAAGCGGTTGGTAGCCACTGCCCATTCCCACACTCTCATGGCCTCTCTGCAAAGGGGGTAAGATCTGGTCCCTCCTTGTTTGTTTAGATACCAGACCACCGACATGTTGTCTGTGTGGATAGCGATAATGCCTTGAGGGAGAAAGTTGTGGAGGGCTTGTAGGGACAGAAGTACAGCCCTCATTTCCAACACATTGATATGGAGAAAGGTTTCGTTTGGAAGCCAAGATCCCTGAACTGACCTGCCCAGACAATGCCCCCACCCGTCTGGGAGGCATCCGTCGTCAAGGTGGCTACCGGAGGGGGCATAACAAAAGGTCTTCCCTGATTCAGATTGGATGGCAGAAGCCACCAGCGGAGGTCCCGTTTGCACGTTTCTGTAATCAGTATGTGATGATTGAGGGGGAGATCCTGAAAGGACCATTGTGTCGATAACAGCCACTGAAGAATTCTCATGTGCAATCTTGCCAGAGGAACTAGGAGAACCGTGGCAGAGATTGAACCTAAAAGTTGCAGGACCAACCTGGCTGGGGCTTTGGACCTTAGAAGCAGGGCTCGGACTTGACCTTGTAATGTTTGTATCCTTTCGATAGGAAGGAAGATTCATCAATTTTGAGTCTATCTCTGCTCCTATGAATCTTATGCGCTGAGAAGGCAGCAAGACAGACTTTGACCAGTTGAATGTAATTCCCAGGGAAGCACCCAGGGAGATGGTGGCTTGTAGGTTCTCTAGTAGTAGATGCCTGGTGGTGGCAGTCAGGAGCCAGTCATCCAGATAGGGAAACACTTGGAATCCGAGACTCCTCAGGTGAGCAGTCACTACTGCCAAACACTTGGTGAACACCCTGGGGGCTGTGGTGAGACCAAAGGGCAGAGCACAAAATTGGAAATGACTGTCTCCCAGGCTGAAGCGCAGATACCTCCTGGATGCCTGATGTATCGGTATGTGATAATAGGCGTCCTTGAGATCTATGGAGCACATCCAAACATCTTTCTCCAACAATGGGAGAATGGATTGTAAAGTGACCATTCGGAATTTGGACTTCATGACGGACTGGTTTAGTTTGCTGAGATCCAAAATGGGTCTCAGGTCCCCTGTCTTTTTTGGCACTAAAAAGAACCTTGAGTAGTTCCCGGATCCGATCTGGTCTGTGGGGACCGGTTGGATGACTCCTTTTTCTAGCAGCTTTGAAGCTTCTACGGCTGCAATTTCCCTTTGACTGGGTGGTGGGCCTGGGATTTTTTTTGGACGGTGGGGGTGAGTGTGTGAAGGGAATGGTGTAACCTCCGGCAATAATCCAAAGCACCCATCTGTCCTGAGTAACAGACTCCCAGGCTTTTAGGTGCTTGGCAAAACGGCACCCGACTGGCTCCGAAGCAGCACAGCCGGGCAATCCCTCATGGAGTATGGGAGGCTGAAGAGCCACGAAAGGACTCGCGGTCTCCAGAGTTGCGGGGGCCTCTGCCGCCTCTGGGACGGCGTCTTCCAGAATAATTTCCCCGTCCTCTGCCTCTGGAAGGGGAATCTTCCTGCTGTTGGGGAAAGAATTTCTGTGATTTGCGGAACCACATCTTCCCTCCTCTTTTAGCCTTGGGATAAGGCCGAAAGGGAGTGGAATAACGTGCTCCTACGGCAGATAAAGTCTTTCCCTCCTGCTCACAGCGGGTAAGAGTGTCTTTTACCTTGGGTCCAAACAAAGAGGACCCATCAAAGGGAGCGTCGGCAAAGGAAGACTTGAAGGCCTCCGCGAAATGACACAAATGGAGCCAGGCTTGTCTCCGTAGAGCCACGCCTGTGCCTGCCGCTCTACCCGCCCCTTCGGCCGCATATGAAATGAGCCTCATGGATGAGTTAGAAATCGAAGTAAGGATAGCCAACTGAGAGCTGACCGACTGGGCTAGCTGCTCAGGTAGGTTACCTGAGAGGGAGTCTGAGAGTTCCTTGACCAGATCCCTCTGTAGTCTGGTGAAATGTGCCAAATAATTCAGGGACCTCAGAGTAAAGGCCGCTGAAGTCAGGGTGTGCTTCCGTGCATCGTCCATGCTCCTAGACTCCTTATTAGGAGGATGGACGGACGTTGAAGCCTCTGCCACGTCCTGCTGGGTAGCAGATGCCACCACCATGGCATCTACAGCCACGCCTTTCGTCAAGAACTCCTTCTCGGGTGGGGCAGACAAAAATTAGTTAGGGCGAGAAGGCACTGGTTCCACAGTATCTGGATGTTCCCACGCCCTCCGACAAACCAAATCCAGGAGCTCGTCGAAGGGCGGAGACACCCAGGAGGCGGAGGGCTGAGCCCCGAAGGCCTTGAGAAACACTGACTCATCAACGGAGGGGGGTTTGGAATTCCAGCCGCCTCGTTGCTTAAGGATTTCTAGAATGTCTGCAAATGAGAAATCATCCGAGGACGACTTTGGGGACCCCTCCGCATCATCAAGATCAGTGTCCGATGTAAGAGACTCATCGGGGGAGTCCACGTGCTTCCTCTTGCACGATCTTTTCCTTGGGGGCTCTTCCGAAGACAACTCCGAAGAACCCTCAGGAGGAGGGGAACCCCCAGTGGGGGTAACCTCAGGCCCCGGGGCTCCGCTGCCTAGAGACAGGGGAACTGCCAAAGACCCAGTCTCCATGTCCAGGGAAGGTGCCGGTAAAGCCGTAGAGATGGCCGAAGAAGACTTGGCCAAGGCACTCCTCATAGCTCTGAAAGCCGGACCCCCAGAATCCTGGGAATGTCCAGTCCCCAGAGCCATGATAGCAGATGGAAGTCCCGCGGCTGAAGCACCGAGAGGGAGGCTCGGAACCAACAGCATTGGTCCCGAAACGTCACCCCCGGGTCCGGCCGAAGAAGTCCGTGTGCTAAACTCGGACCCGAAGGCCGGGGTTGGAGTAAGGGTCGGAGCCGACCCTAGGATCTCCACTGGCTCCATCAGCACCTGCTCCGACGGAGCCGAAGTGGTCGGAGGAGGAATGGCAATGGAGTGGGCTATCGGCTCCGAAGCCAATTGGGTTGGAGCCGAAACAAATTTTTGAAAGACTGGGGACTGGAACAGTCTTTGGAGCACCCTGTCTATGTCCGAATCTGACATCCTCGATGACCTGGAGGAGACCGAACGGGTTCGAGTAGGTCTCTCCAATGGCTCCAAGGGACTAGGGGACCGGCTCCGAGGCGACTCAATAACTATCGGCGCAGAAGGAGTGCACAAACCAGTTTCCATCGGTGCCGAACAGGACTTCGGCACTGAGGAGGAAGTGTCTGAGCGGACAACCTTCATCGGCTCCGATATCAGTGGAGCCGATGAAGGTGACCCGCCTCTCGATGCCCCAGCCGTCGGCTCCGAACCCAGAGGAGTCGAGACTGGAGGCATCGAGGCAGACCGTTCCGCCCTCGGCTCCGAAGTCCGTGGAGCCGAAGGAGAAGCCTGCCTATGCCTTTTGGCGGTCGGGTCCGACGGACTGGTCGGAGCCGACGCCCTTTTCTTTTTAGCAGGAGAAGGAGAGGACGCTAATGCTTCTTCAAAAGAGGGTTTTATAAGACCTTTCAAAATAAGTTTATTTTTCCTCTCTTGGAGGACCCTCGAGGAAAACGCGTGACACACGCTGCAGGACTCCTGCAAATGTTTGGCGCCCAAACAATATACACAGAGAGAGTGGTCATCTGTGATCGACATTTTAAAACTGCACTTAGTGCACTTTTTAAAGCCCGAAGGCCTAGGAGCCTGAGACATTATCACAACAAATTCCGAAACTCTATCACAGAAAAAACACACTGTTCTGTTTTTTTTTTTTTTTTTTTTTTAAATTGACTGTCACCACAATGATTAGCCTACGGTTGTATTCCGATTAAGATTGACAGTCCGACAACTACAGAAAAATAACTAACGGGGATCCTAGAACCCCTAAGGATTGAAAGAAATTGACTGACAGGGAAAGGCCCTTCAAATCAAGGGGGCCTCTAGTCAGAACAAACACACAATCACACACAAAATTTTTGCACAAAAAATTCCAGTCACACACAAAAGTACGGAATAGCTGTTAAAACAGCTTTTTGTTATAGAAATAGAAAATTTCTGACAGAAAAAGTTAGTGAAAATCACTACTTAGCTCCGCCAGCTCGAGACCACGTCTTTGCTAGTTAGCGGCAAACGAGATCTGGGGGACTGGTAGTGGTGCATCCTGGGATATAGTAAGCTCAGCCTATAAGAGACTTCGCTCTTTGGCATAAGCGTGCCGAGTCGGAGCCGAGGGATCGGCTCCGAACCCATCAGTCAGAATGTAGGATAGGATCACATAACATCTTATAGTTATAAAATTTATGGAACTAAAATATAAACAAGACAAAATTTTTAAAAGAAATATATAATTTCATTATATAATCAAAAACATTATTTCATACTTTTTATAAATATGCATCAATTTAGCATGTGAAAGCATATATATATCAACTCAATATGTATGCAATTTTCTTAAGATATACAACATCTCTAAGAGCAACAATTAATTCAATTTAATATTACTATTTAAATATTTAGAAAAGATATATAATATATATTAAAAAGTACTAGATAAATATATCTATAGGTGCTGTAATTCATATAATAAATTCTTCTATATGTAATATTATAATATTTCATCTAGTGGCAACCTATAAACAACTATCTATCTTACTTAACTAAATATTTTTTCTAATAAAACAGTTCACTAAATACAAGTAAAAATATAGATATAAAACCATATATAATAAAACTGATGCTAAAATGATACTGAAAATAATATTGTTAAACATCTAATAGTTAAATAATCATTTTAAGCAGAAAACATCCAATATTCTGGTCATATATCTACATAATTCAATAAATTAACTTATTACCAGAAATATTCTATCTACGTGCTGCCAAAATTGGTTTAATACTAATAGTGCTATTCAAACCTGGTAAGGTTAAGAATCCAATCAAGTTCTATCCTTTCAAGCAGATTCATATTATCACCACCTTTCTTTAATGGTTTAACTATTTGTATAACTCTAAATTTAAAGGAATGATCATGAAATACATTAATATGTTTGGCTAAGGCATTTGTAAGGTTCTGCTTCCTAATATCATAAAGATGGTTATACATGTGATCTTTAAGTCTTCTAGTAGTAAGACCAACATAGTATCTGTCACATTCAGTGCATGTAGCCAGATATATTAAATTAGTGGTATCACAAGTAGCATATGTTGTAAAGTTATATGCATAGTCTGAACCTGGTATTATAAACTGGCTCTCAGTTAGAATAGAACTACACATATTACATTTTTTACATGGCCAGGTTCCTCGATGTAACTCTGGTTTATTATTATTTAAAGAATGTGTAATTTTCTTATCTACACATAACCAGCGTTTTAAGTTTCTACTGTTTTTATATCTAAATTGTGGTTTCATTCTTACAATCTTTCTTATTTTAGAATCTATTGTCAGTACATTCCAATTTCTTTTTATAATTTCCACTAAATTATAATTATCATTTGTATACCTAGTTGTAAAAGGCAAAAAATTCCCTTTACCATTAGAGTTATATTTCATTGTAGATACTGATTCGCCATCTTTCTTTTTCTTTGCTCCATATCTATTGTTACCATTTCTAGAACTATAGTTCATCATTGATCGAGTTTGATTTTCTCCAGTGGCAGAATTAATGACTTCTAGTGGATAACCTCCATCAAGAAACATTTTATTTAGATGTCTCAGTTGCTCATTTCTTTCTATAGGAACCTCACATAATTTAGAAATCCTATTCATCTGATTCCCAACAATATTAGAAAAAATATATCTCGGGTGCATACTATTATAATGTAAGATACCATTTTTCCAGCACGGTTTTCTAAATAGAGATGTAGTTAGAAATCCTCCTTCCCTTCTAGTTATAGAAATGTCTAAGAAATCTATTTTTTTCCGGTGAAGATTCTAGTGTAAACTTTAAGAAATTTGTGGTAGACTCAAGATAAATCACTAAGTCCTTCAATTCTGTTAGCTCACCCTTCCATAAAATTAGTATATCATCAACGAATCTTCTATACAACAAGATATTGTCCATGTATTTACTCCCAAGCAAATGCTTACATTCCCAAAAATACATCACAAGATTTGCGTAAGAGTTTGCACAGGGGGTGCCCATGGCTACCCCCCATATTTGAATGTATACATCCTCTAAGTATGAGAACACATTATTATTTAATATCAGATCTAATAATGCACATACTAACAATTGTGTATCAATACTGAGAGTTTTATCTCCATGGAGCAGCTCCCTAACTGCTTCCACCCCATAGTCATTAGGTATAACAGTAAATAGATCCTTAACATCTAATTTTGCCAAGATGGGGGGGCTGCATATCTTGTTCTCTATTCAGTTGTTTTATATCTTCTAAAAGGGAAAAAGTATCTTTCAGAATTGAAGGTATGCGTCTAACAATAGGTCCCAATTTGGATTTCAAAAAGCAAGACATTCTTTCAGTAGCCCATCCCTCCCCAGCTACTATCGGTCTTAATGGAGGGGGGTATACACCTTTATGCATCTTAGGAAGTCCTTTTATGGTAGGAATAGTAGGTTTCAATACTAATAGGTAGTCATAGAGCTGTTTGGTTATCTGTCTGCACATTAGCATATCATATAGGTTATCTTGAATTATATAAATAATTCTATTTAGCCTATTTTCATCTATTTGCTCATATTTGTCAGAATCATCTAACATATTCTCCATTAGTTCATTGTATAAAGAGGTGTCTAATAAAGTTATACCCCCTCCTTTATCAGCCGGTCTGATAGTTAGAGATTGGTCCTTAGAAAAATCCACTAAATCTTCATATTCATTAGTATTTAAATTATAAACAATTCTACCATTCTTTTTACCTTTCTCTAACTTGGTAAAATAGTTATAAAAATCAGTTTCACACATTTGAACAAAGCAGCTGATATTAGATGGCATTTCTGGTACAAAAACACTTTTTCTCTTAAAATATATATCACTATTAGCTTCCTTATTATCGTTGTTGTCTTTAAACATTAGTTTTAATGTTACTACTCTAGCAAACATACGTAAATCTATCAAAATCTCTGCCAACTTACTACCTTGCGAAGGTATGAATGAGAGACCCTTATTTAAAAGGTTACTCTCATCATCTGTAAGTAAGTGGCTAGAGAGGTTAAACACTAGTTCATTATGTTGCGCTGTCTTCTTTTCCCTTCGAAATTCTCTTCCGAAAACTTCCTCTTCCTTCTTCCTCTGCTGTGCGACCTGGTTCTGTCCTGGTTTCGGTAGCATATCGGCAAAGGTAAAAAAGCTATAGATGCCTGAGCCATGGTTCCTTTGGGTCTCGCTCCATTCTTTCCATTGGGATGTTTGAAGCCTTCTTGATTGGGTGGTGGGGTAGAGACTTTGTCTGTGGCTTCTATTAACACTTCACCAATTGAAGATCTTGGTTCAGCTGAGACAAGAACAGTGGAATCTGAATCAGTCAGATGAACTGGAGGGGAATCATCAATAGTATCAGCTGATAGTATGGTATTATCACGCCCATTAAGAAATTGAGCTGTTTCTGCATGCTGCGAACGTGGTTCAGATGCAGGAGATGAATTTCTCGGCCAAATAAAGACCTGGCCAGAGACAAAATCATTGAAGTCTCGTGCAAGCATTTTATGTTTTATTTGTTGTAATTTCTCACCATGTGCAACCACTTGTAAATACATAGTATCTAATTTTCTGTTGTATACCTCCCCTTTAAAACGTTTCGACAAGTTCTGCTGCAGTTTTTCTACATTCGCTGTCATAGCAATTTCAATTGGAGTGAAATATTCTATCAATAGATTAATATATTGTTTACTGAACCCAATGTACAGTTCTTGCCATTTCTTAAGTAAAATCGGATGTGTCACTCCATAAGTGGGCATGCAAAGAATTCGCATACCCCTGCAAATAACGTTAAAATGAAGACAGGCTTCTAAATGTCTCCTTTGCCATATTAATCTATTTAGCTTATAGAGTTCATTCTCTGGCTCTCTTAGACCACTGAAAAATTCCTTATACTCTGGTACAGTACCTGTATCTCTTGTAGTTAGTGGTTGCAAATCAATATTCACCAACGGATTTTCACGCTGAAAAAAAGCTTCCTTCCATCTGTTGGAAGCTTCTACAGTTACAGGGTTGTAATCCAGTTCTATGGATGAATGCTCCATCGTGTGATAGTAACTTAATCTCAATATAAAGACAATTGTAAGCTAAAGACAGTTACCATCCAAAGGACTCCACTTCGCAAGCAAAAAGGAAAGTATTCAGAAGAATCAAAAGGAATCCACCACAAAAGTAAAAAACGTCTTTTATTCAGCAAACAGGAACAAGCGCTTTCACATACGACCAAGTATGCTTCCTCAGGTTATACTATAGTTCTCAAAATAGAAGGTTTTTATATACAAATTTGAACTAATTAATCATTCAATAGACTAATTAAGTCCTTCAATTAGATAGTTAAAGCAACACTGCTAGTATTGTCTTGCAGTTCCATTTACTTGCGTTTAGTATTTGCTGTATTTCTTCATTAGCATTATAATAGCCTTATACAATTAAATAAATAATTATATATTTCATATATGTATAACACATATATATAATGCTTAACTTATAGTTATAAAATTTATGGAACTAAAATATAAACAAGACAAAATTTTTAAAAGAAATATATAATTTCATTATATAATCAAAAACATTATTTCATACTTTTTATAAATATGCATCAATTTAGCATGTGAAAGCATATATATATATCAACTCAATATGTATGCAATTTTCTTAAGATATGCAACATCTCTAAGAGCAACAATTAATTCAATTTAATATTACTATTTAAATATTTAGAAAAGATATATAATAAGAAGTTATGTACCTACCATAACGTTCCATGTTAGTTGTCTTCTCTCGCCTTCTTTCTTGCTTGATGGGTTCGGAGCCGATCCCTCGGCTCCGACTCGGCACTTGCTAAGCTCGAGAGTCACTTTTACCAGCTCGAGGCAGCCCCATATCCCATGATGCAAGGCGGTAAGTACCCAGATCTCGTTTGTTAACAAAGGGCAATAGCACCAAGCATAAAATACTTCCCAAAGGAAGAAGAAACTTACAGATGGAAAAAGGACCAGGTCTGAATGGTCTTTAGCATAATAGTTTCTTATACAAGGTCTGTCCAGGCCAGGGGAAGGAGGGAGGGTCGAAGAAAGAAGGCAGAGAAGACAACTAACATGGAACGTTATGGTAGGTACATAACTCTTAATGTTAAGTTGTCAATCTCGCCTTCATTTTGCTTGATGGGACCGCCCTAGCACCTCTATCCTGGGTGGCTCAATGGAACAAACTCTTGAGGACTGTAGAGCCAAAACTGGCTCTGTCCCTGGAGGCCAAGTCCAATTTGTAATAGGAAACAAAAGTGTGAGGAGTAGCCCAAGTGGCCGCTGCACAAATAGTGTCCAAAGGAAGTCTAGCTTGAAAAGCTGTAGAAGTAGCTAAGCTCCTAGTTGAATGTGCTTTAGGTTTCGAGCACAGCTGTTTTCCCCTGAGCGTATAAATTTCAGTGATGACCGAAGAAAGCCATCTGGACAAAGTCACTTTAGAAACAGGAAGGCCTTTTTTATTATCCGCATAGGAAACAAAAAGTTGATCAGATTTTCTAAATTTTTTGTTCTGTCCAAATAATATCTAAGTTGACGATGGACATCAAGATAATGTAGCTTTTGTTCAGCTCTGTCTGAATAGTTAGGAAAAATACCGGAGATCAATGGATTGATTCAAATTGTTCTTTGAAGCGACCTTAGGTAAAAAGGTTGGGTTAGTTCTCAAAGATACTCTGTCTTTGTGAAAACCAAATAGGGGGTCGAACCGAAAGAGCATGAAGTTCAGACACCCTCCTGGCAGATGTAATAGCCACTAGAAATAACGTTTTCCAAGAAAGATATTTCAGGGAACAAGAAACAGCTGGCTCGAAGGGGGGAAGAATCAAGGATGTCAGTACTAAATTTAGATCCCACTGAGGAGGAGGATTCCTGATTGGAGGTTTTAGTAGGAAAATTCCTTTCAAGAAGGCCCTGCAGAGCCTATGGGACATAATATTATGATCTGCTACCCCGACATGAAAATTGGAAATAGCAGCCAATTGAACTCTGACTGTGGAAGAAGAGGAGCCTGCATGAAAAATCTCTGCTAAGAAGTCCAGAACTGCCTGAACAGGGGCAGTAAAAGGATCAATATTTTGGGCCTTAGCCCAATAAGAGAAACGTTCCATTTGCTTGTGTAAATCCTCCTGGTAGAG
The DNA here is from genome assembly GCF_019279795.1 of Protopterus annectens. Lineage (NCBI taxonomy): Eukaryota > Metazoa > Chordata > Ceratodontiformes > Protopteridae > Protopterus > Protopterus annectens. The sequence continues at coordinate 1,971,604,321 of NC_056728.1, forward strand.
GATTTTAGTGAAGCTACTATGATGTCTCTAACTGGGTTAGAGATCAAAGGAAGCCTGGCTAAGGAAGGAAGTGGAGCAACCATGCTGTGAGGTTGAGAGAAGGGATTGACCGGTGCAGCTGACCGGATTGGTGAATCAGAAGATCTGGCACTGGGTCCAGATGCCACGGCTGCACCAAAAGGTGATGATGGAGGAACGGGAACCAAACTTGTCGAGGCCAGTAAGGGCAATGAGAATCAATTTGGCTCTCAAATCGGTAGCTTTCTGGATCACCTGAGGGATCAGAGGAAATGGAGGGAAGGCATAAAGAAGTCCCTGGGGCCAATCCTGGGTCAGAGCGTCTCTGGGGGGATGGCCTGATAGAGGAAGAGGCTGAAGAAGTCTGGACATTTGCTGTTTTGGGGAGTAGCAAAAGATCGCAACATGGACGACCCCATTCCAGAAAAATCTCTTCCGCTATAGATTGCTTGAGAGACCACTCGTGAGGCATGAGGATAGCTCTGCTCAATCTGTCCGCTATAATGTTGGTTTTCCCAGGGATATGCGTTGCTACCAGAAACCGATGAGAGGAGATCGCCCATTGCCAAAGTCTGAGCTTCTCGACACAAGGGGTAGGACTTGGTTCCACCCTGTTTGTTGATATACCAAACTACAGACATGTTGTCTGTGTGGACTGCAATTGTCCCTACGGGAAGAAAGTCGTTGAGGGCTTGCAACGTTAAAAGCACTGCTCTCATCTCCAGGACATTTATGTGCAGATGGTACTCGAACGGTTGCCACGTCCCATGAACCATCCTGCCCTGATAATGACCCCCACCCGATCAGGGAGGCATCCGTGGTGACAGTGGCTATCGGGGACGGAGGTACAAAGCACCTGCCTTGGTGAACCTGAGACGATGTGATCCACCAAGCAAGATGCTCTTTGCATGTCTGTGTCACCAGAATCTGGTGACGCATTGGAAGTTGCTGGTATGACCACTGTGTGAACAGCATCCACTGAAGAAGGCGCATGTAGAATCGAGCCAGGGAAGAAGAGTAATGGCCACAGCCATGAGACCTAATACCTTTAGAACCATTCTGGCCTGTATTTTCTTGCTGGCCAGAATGATCCTGACATGAGTCTGAATGTCTGAAACTCTTTGTTCTGTAAGGGTAGCTGACATCCGAACAGTGTTTAAGTTTGCACCTATGAAGGTAATAGACTGGCAGGGCGATAAGGATGACTTTTCGAAGTTGATTGAGATGCCCAAATGAGAACAAAGGTCTATTGTGTAATCCCTGGCTTGTATAAGCTGATGCCTGGTGGTGGCTGACAGGAGCCAGTCGTCGAGATACGGAAACACCTGGAATCCTTGACGTCTCAGGTGAGCCGTGACCACTGCCATGCATTTGGTGAACACTCTGGGGGCTGTAGTGAGACCAAAGGGCAGGGCTCTGAACTGGAAATGACTGGACCCCAGCCGAAAGCGGAGAAATCTCCTGGAGCGTCTGTGAATTTTGATGTGATAGTACGCATCCTGAAGATCTATTGAGCACATCCAGTTGTCCTTCTGTAAGAAGGGCAGAATTGACTGAAGAGTGACCATTCGGAATCTTGTCTTCCTGACAGACTTGTTGAGTCTGCTGAGATCCAATATTGGTCTCCAGTCTCCGTCTTTTGGGGACCAAAAAGAACCTTGAGTAGATTCCAGGCTCTGAATGGTCTATTGTAACTGGCTGAATGGCTCTTTTTTGCAGTAGTTTTGCGATTTCTGACTCTGCAATGTCCCTTAGACCGGGTGGTACATCTGGAAGGGAATTTGAGGGGAAAGGACTTTCCTCGAAAGGAATTATGTAACCCTTGGATATGATCGACTGTACCCATCTGTCTTGAGTGAGGGAATGCCAGGCTTCTGGGTACAGTGATAATCTTCCCGACTGCCTCCAAGGAGGGACAGCCGGGCAACACCTCAGGGATGCTGAAAGGGCTTGTCAGAGAGAGGCTCCCTGTTTCCCTGGTTCTTTGGACCCCCTCTGCCTCTAGAGCGGCGTCTGTTATTGTTACCCCTCTGCCTCTAGGGGTAAACTGACCACGTGAATCCGGCGTGACTCCTTGGGATTTACGGAACCACATCTTCCCACCCTTCTGTCCTTTGGGATAAGGCCTAGAAGGGGTGGAAAAACGGACTCCAACAGCAGAAAGAGTCTTGCCGTCCTGCTCGCACCTGGTCAAGGTTTCCTTCACCTGAGGGCCAAACAAAGCTGACCCATCAAAGGGAGAATTTGTGAAGGACGCCTTAAAGGGATCCAAAAATCACATAGCCGCATCCAGGCTTGGCGCCTAAGAGCCACACCTGTGCCTGCTCTACTCGCTCCATCCGCAGCATAAGATATTAGCCGCATGGAGGAGTTTGCAATGGAATTGAGGGTTCCTAGCTGAGAAGCAATTTTTCTTGAGCCCCTGCAGCTGTAGGATCCTGAACTACTTCTCCCAGCTCCTTCAGGATATCCCTCTGGAGTCTGGTGAAGTGACATAGGTAATTCAGCGACGCATAGCAAAGGTCGCTGAGGAAAACATCCGCTTACGTACCTATCCATGGTCCTAGAGTCCTTATTAGGAGGATGGACGGGCACGGAAGGATCTGCAAGTTCCTTTTGGTGGCCGCAGCCACCACCATGGCATCAGCGGGACACCCTTAGTAAGGAATTGTTTGTCGCCGGGCAGTGATAAATTTTGAAGGCCTCCTAGGGACTGGCTCTACAGAGTCAGGAGCTGCCCACGCCTTCGTGCAATCACCTGCATAAGGGGTCGAAGGCGGAGACACCCAGGAGGTGGAGGGCCGAGATCCAAACGCCTCTAGGTATACTGACTCATCCTCAGAGGGATTGTTGGTGGGCCAGTTTCCCCTCTGTTTCAGAAGTTCTAGGATGTCTGAGAAGGAGACATCCTCAGAGGGGATCTAGGGATCCCTCTGACTCATCAAAGTCAGTATCCAAAGTGACAGACTCGGGGGAGTCTACATGCTTCCTCTTACAAGTCCTCTTCCTAGGAGGATCTCCCGAAACATCAGGAGAATCCTCGGTAGAGGGGGGAATTCCCAATGGGGAAACCTGAGGCGGAGGATCTCTGGGTCCTGTAGCAAGAGAAGTGGCAGAGATGTCAACAGGTACTATAGAGGGAGGAGCTACGGGAACAGACTGCTGACTGATACCAGTGGCCAGTACACTCTTCATCACCTCGAATGCTCCCCTCCCAGGCAGGTCCGAGAGAACCCGCTCCGAAGAGCTAGGAACTCCAGGGACCACCGAAAGGGAAGTCTCCGAGGCAGATGTCGGAGCCGAGCTCACCAAGGCAGAGGCTCCAAGGGGAAGAGCGGGTTCGGACAAGGGTCCGATGCCACTCACCCCTCGGAGGAGACCATGGAAGCCCGACCACCGAATCCCTCTAAGGAAGGTCTCGAAGAGGAGATAAGAGTAGAGGCTGAAGGGACAGAAGTGGGTATCCGTCCTCCAGCCGTAGCAGTAACCATTCCCGAAGACTCCAACTCCAAGCTCTGAGGTAGAGGTGAAGGAAGAATTGTAACGGGGTGTGGAACAACAGTCGCCTGTTGAGACGGACTGTGTAACATTTGGGCCAGTACCTGTGACTTGAGTAATCTACTGACCACTCTCTCTAGGTCATGATCTGACAACCTGGATGACCTTGAAGATTGGCTCCGAGGGCTCCGTTCCGATCGAAGAGATGAAGCCGGAGCCGCAAGTATCGGCCCCAAGGAAGGAGACCTCGACCTCTTCCTGGAATGAACCATCGGAGCCGATACTATAGATCCTGTCGGAGCCGACTTCGGAGCCGACAGAATGTTCGATGTATCGGCTCCAGCCGAGCCGATACAGCCACCAAAGTAACGGTGTCGGAGCCGATCGGGCCGACACCGATGCCTGTGCCACATGGGTGTCGGAACCGATCGGAGCCGACATCGGCGGTCAATACAGATTCGGCACCGATAGCCATCGGTGCCGAAGCTTTGTCAAGCCAGAATCGGCTCCAGCCGGCCGATCTCGACTCAGCACAGTCGGAGCCGGGGCCGCAGGCTTAGATACAGAAGCCTGGGCCTTGGAAGGTTTTGCTGATTTTGGTGGAGCCGACTTAGCCGGAGAGCCCTCCGGCTTAAGAAGGCCCCTAAGAATCAGCTTATTCCTCTCCTGCAGGACTCTCTGGCTGAAGGAGTGACAAATAGCACAGGAGTCCTGCAGGTGAAGAGGGCCCAGACAATACAGGCAAGAAGTGTGACCGTCTGTCAGAGACATCTTCTGACAGCACGAGTCACACTTCTTAAAACCTGAGACCCTCTCCTTTGACATGGTGCTGAAAAAACACACACACACACCAGTCAAAATTAACTTAAATAAAATACCAAAAGGTATTCTATAAAAACCAACACACACACCCTAACAGGGGGGGGATGGGATAGGGAAAGATTGACTAACAAAAAATTAAAGGAGACAGGGAATTTCTGTCAGAAAAGGTACAAAATAAACTTAAAACTATCAATAAAAGGTTTTTTACTAAAAAGGGGCTTAAATATCACAAAAGTGAACAACTTACCAGGAGCTGGTAAAAAGAAGACCTCCTAAGCGAAGCGGCAAACGAGATCTGGGTACTTACCGCCTTGCATCATGGGATATGGGGCTGCCTCGAGCTGGTAAAAGTGACTCTCGAGCTTAGCAAGTGCCGAGTCGGAGCCGAGGGATCGGCTCCGAACCCATCAAGCAAGAATGAAGGCGAGATTGACAACTTAACATTATATATTAAAAAGTACTAGATAATAAATATATCTATAGGTGCTGAAATTCATATAATAAATTCTTCTATATGTAATATTATAATATTTCATCTAGTGGCAACCTATAAACAACTATCTATCTTACTTAACTAAATATTTTTCTAATAAAACAGTTCACTAAATACAAGTAAAAATATAGATATAAAACCATATATAATAAAACTGATGCTAAGATGATACTGAAAATAATATTGCTAAACATCTAATAGTTAAATTATCATTTTAAGCAGAAAACATCCAATATTCTGGTCATATATCTACATAATTCAATAAATTAACTTATTACCAGAAATATTCTATCTACGTGCTGCCAAAATTGGTTTAATACTAATAGTACTATTCAAACCTGGTAAGGTTAAGAATCCAATCAAGTTCTATCCTTTCAAGCAGATTCATATTATCACCACCTTTCTTTAATGGTTTAACTATTTGTATAATTAGAAGTTATGTACCTACCATAACGTTCCATGTTAGTTGTCTTCTCTCGCCTTCTTTCTTGCTGGATGGGTTCGGAGCCGATCCTCGGCTCCGACTCGGCACTTGCTTTAGCTCGAGAACTCCTTTTACCAGCTCGAGGCAACCCTATATCCCATGATGCAAGGCGGAACTACCTCAGATCTCGTTTGGCAGCTAACTAACCCTGCTAAAGACTTATCCTAATATAATTAGGAACCATGGTTCCTAAAAGAAGTCCTCATAACAACGCTCCAGAGGAAGCAATCTAATAGGAACTCTCCAAGATCTGTCCAGGCCAGGGGGAAGGAGGGAGGGGAAGAAAGAAGGCGAGAGAAGACAACTAACATGGAACGTTATGGTAGGTACATAACTTCTAAATGTTAAGTTGTCAATCTCGCCTTCATTCTTGCTGGATGGGACCGTCCTAGCACCTGTATCCCGGGTAGCTCAATGGAACAGACTCTTGAGAACAGTGGAACCAAAACTGGCCCTATCTCTGGAGGCCAAATCCAACTTGTAATGAGACACAAAGGTATGAGGCGTGGCCCAAGTAGCTGCTGCACAAATAGTGTCAATGGGAAGTCTATCCTGAAAGGCTACAGAAGTGGATAGGCTCCTGGTCGAATGTGCTTTTGGCTTAGAAGATAGTTGTTTGCCCCTTAGAGAGTACACATAGGAAATGGTGGAAGTCAACCATCTAGATAAGGTCACTTTAGATACTGGAAGACCTAACCTGTTTTCTGCATAGGAGACAAACAATTGGTCTGATTTTCTGATTTGTTTAGTCCTATGTAAGTAGTACCTGAGCTGACGATGAACATCCAAAAAATGCAGCTTCTGTTCAGCTCTGTCAGAATAGTTAGGAAAGAAAACTGGTAGATCAATAGATTGGTTAATATTGGCTTGAGATACAACCTTGGGAAGAAAGGAAGGGTTAGTTCTGAGCGAAACCCTATCCTTATGAAACACCAGATAAGGTGAACGAATACAGAGGGCCTGAATCTCAGAAACTCTTCTTGCAGAAGTAACAGCCAGCAAAAATATAGTTTTCCACATCAACAACTTTAAAGAACACGTAGCAGACGGTTCGAAAGGAGGTAGAATTAGGGATGCCAACATTAAGTTTAGATCCCATTGCGGAGGAGGATGTTTCACAGGCGGTTTTAGGAGAAAAACTCCTCTTAAAAGGCTTTGCATAACCTATGAGACATGATGTTATTGTCCTGCAAGCCAACATGAAATTTGGAAATAGCAGCCAGTTGTACTTTGACTGTAGATGATGAAGATCCCGAATGAAAAACCTCCGCCAGGAAATCCAAAACAGAATGTATAGGAGCGTGAAAGGATCAATATTTCTGGCGTTTGCCCAAATAGAAAACGCCGCCACTTGCTAGCATAAACAGTTCTAGTGGACGACTTTAAAGAAGACACTAAAATGTCTCTGACTGAGTCAGAAATCATTGGTAGCCTGGCTAGGGAAGGAAGTGGAGCAACCAAGCAGTGAGGTTGAGAGAATGAATGGCCCGGTGCTGCTGACCCGACTGGTGGATCAAAAGATCCGAACTGGGTCCAGATGCCAGGGCTGCACCAGAAGGTGATGATGTAGAGACGGAAACCAAATTTGTCGAGGCCAATATGGAGCAATGAGGATCAATTTGGCTCTCAAAGCGGTGGCTTTCTGAATGACTTGTGGAATCAATGGAAAGGGAGGAAAAGCATAAAGAAGTCCCCGAGGCCAATCCTGGGTTAGAGAGTCTCTCAAGGGTTGGCCTGGAAGAGGAAATAGTGTGAAGTAATCTGGGCACTTGCTGTTTTGAGGGTAGCGAAAAGATCGCAACAAGGGTGCCCCACTTCAGAAAAATCTGATCCACTACAGACTGATTGAGAGACCACTCGTGAGGCATCAGAATAGATCTGCTTAGCCTGTCCGCCAATAGGTTGGACCTGCCGGGGATGTGCGTTGCTATCAGAAACCGCTGAGAAGAGATCGCCCATTGCCAAAGTCTGAGAGCTTCTCGACATAAGGGATAGGACCTGGTTCCGCCCTGTTTGTTGATGTACCAGACCACGGACATGTTGTCCGTCTGTACTGCAATAGTCCCTGTAGGAAGAAAGTCGTCGAGGGCTTGCAACGTTAAAAGCACTGCTCTCATCTCCAGGACATTTATGTGCAGGTGGTATTCTATGGGTTGCCACGTCCCGTGGACCATCCTGCCCTGATAATGCCCCCCCCCACCTGATCAGAGAGGCATCCGTGGTGACTGTGGCAACTGGAGGAGGGGGAACAAAGGGTCGGCCCTGATGAAGAAGAGGGGAAGATATCCACCATCGTAGATGAGCCCTGCAAGACTGTGTCACTAAGATCTCGTGTCTCATGGGCAGATCGTGGTACGACCACTGCGTGAACAACATCCACTGCAGGAGACGCATGTGGAAGCGAGCCAGTGGAAGAAGAACAATGGCTGCAGCCATTAGGCCCAGAACTTTCAAGACAAACCTGGCTTTGACCTTGTTGCTTTGTAACAGAAGCTGAACAAATTTCTGGATGTCCAGAATCCTTTGATCTGTTAGCCTGGCTAACATTTTGACGGTATCTAACTCTGCGCCTATAAAGGTGATAGACTGGCAAGGCAGCAGAGAGGATTTTTCGGAATTTACGAAATTCCTAGACTCTTGCAAAGCTGTAGGGTGTAGTCTCTGGACCGAAGAAGCTGATGCTTGGAGGTGGCGGAGAGGAGCCAGTCGTCCAAATAAGGAAACACCTGGAATCCTCGACGTCTCAGGTGAGCTGTGACCACTGCCATGCATTTGGTGAACACTCTGGGGGCTGAAGTGAGGCCAAAGGGCAGTGCTCTGAATTGGTAATGACTGGCTCCCAGCCGAAAGCGGAGAAACCTTCTGGAGCGTCTGTGAATCTTTATGTGATAGTACGCATCCTGAAGGTCTATCGAGCACATCCAATTGTCCTTGCCCAGAAAGGGCAGAATGGATTGCAGCGTGACCATCCGGAATCTTGCCTTTTTGACAGACTTGTTTAGTCTGCTTAGGTCTAGTATCGGTCTCCAATCTCCCGTCCTTTTGGGGACCAAAAAGAATCTTGAGTAGAAGCCGGATCCTATTTGGTCTGCCGGCACTGTTTGGATGGCTCTTTTTTCCAGGAGTTTTGAAACTTCCTGTCTTGCCAAATCCCTTTGACCAGGTGAGATGTCTGGAAGGGATTGTAGAGGTACGGGAAACCTTTCGAAGGGGATTTTGTAACCCTCGGATATGATCGACTGTACCCACTTCTCTTGAGATAGGGATTGCCAGGCTACTGGGTACAGCGAAATTCTTCCCCCGACTGCCTCCAAGGGTGGACAGTCGGGCAACACCTCAGGGATGCTGAAAAGGCTTCTCAGGAAGAGACTCCCTGTTGCCCTGGTTCTGAGGACCCCCCCTGCCTCTAGGGCGGCGTATATTATTGTTACCCCCTCTGCCTCTGGGGGTAAACTGACCACGTGTGTCCGGTGTAGCTCCTTGGGCTTTACGGAACCACATCTTCCCCCCCTTCTGACCCTTGGGATATGGTCTAGAAGGAGTGGAAAACTGGACTCCATCGGCAGAAAGAGTTTTACCGTCCTGTTCACATCTGGTCAAAGTATCCTTCACCTGAGGTCCGAACAAAGCCGAACCGTCAAAGGGGGTGTTGGTGAAGGGCGCCTTAAAGGGGTCCGCAAAATTACACAGCCGCATCCAGGCTTGGCGTCTAAGAGCAACACCTGTGCCTGCGGCCCTGCTCGTTCCATCGGCTGCATAAGATATGAGCCGCATGGAGGAGTTAAATATAGAATTCAGGATAGCAAGCTGAGAGGCAATCTTTTCCTGAGCCCCAGCAGCTGAAGGATCCTGGACTACTTCTCCCAGTTCCTTGAGAATATCTCGTTGAAGCCTGGTGAAGTGACAAAGGTAATTCAGCGAACGATAGCAAAGGTCGCTGAAGAAAACATCCGCTTTCCATACCTGTCCATGGTCCTAGAATCCTTATTAGGAGGATGGACAGGTACTGAAGGATCCGCCAGTTCCTTCTTAGTGGCCACCACCACCACCATAGCATCCACAGAGACACCTTTGGACAGGAACTGTTTGTCCGAAGGGGCCGTGATGAACTTGGATGGTCTCCTGGGGACAAGTTCCACAGAATCTGGAGCCGCCCACGCCTTCCGAGCCACTACCTGCATGAGTGGGTCGAAAGGCGGAGACACCCAGGAGGTGGAGGGTCGGGATCCAAAAGCCTCCAGGTATACCGACTCATCCTCGGAGGGGTCAATGGAGGGCCAATTCCCCCTCTGTTTCAGGAGCTCAAGGATGTCTGAAAATGAGACATCCTCAGAGGGGGACCATGGGGAACCCTCCGACTCATCTAAGTCGGTATCAGATGTAGTAGACTCAGGGGAGTCTGTGTGTTTCCTCTTACACGTCCTCTTCTGAGGGGGTTCCCCTGCAGGGTCAGGAGAAACCTCGGAAGAGGAGGAAATTCCCAGTGGGGAAACCTGGGGCGATGGATCCCTGGGCCTGAGAGCAAGAGGCTGGCAAGAGGCATCTGCAGGCACTGATGAGGGAGGAGCTAGAGGGATAGACCGTTGACCAGGCTCAGAGGCCAGGACACTCCTCATCACCTCAAAGGCTCCTCTCCCCGGGAGACCTGAACACACCCGCTCCGAAGAAACAGCAATGGTCGCCTCCAAGGAGAGAGAAGGCTCGAGGCGATGTCGGCGCCGAGCTTACCAAAGCCGAAGCCCGAGAGGAGAGCGGGTCGGACAAGGGTCCGATGCCACTAGCCCCCTCGGAGCCGACAGTGGAAACCCGACGACCGGATCCCTCCAAGGAAGGTCTCAAGGAGGAGATCGGAGCCGAGGATGACGGAGCCGAAGGATGTATCGGCTCCGGCATCGAAACAGTCGCTGTCCCAAGAAGCTCTGGCTCCGAACTCTGGTGTGGAGTCAGAGGAGGAATCTCAAGAATCGGGGCTATAGCCGAAGTCTGTTGAGACGGGCTATGGAGCATTTGGGCCAGTGCCTGAGATTTCAACAGCCTGCTTACCACCCTCTCCAAATCGTGGTCAGACAGCCTGGAAGATCTCGAAGATCGGCTCCGATGGCTCCGCTCCGACAAAAGAGGAGACCCGGCCGAGTGAATACTTAGTATCGAAGGGGACCGGGATCTCTTACGGGCCGGAGCCATCGGAGCCGAAGTCCCTTGAACCCCAGATGGAGCCGAGGATCTCTCGGCTCCGATGCTAGATAAAGTATCGGCTCCAGCCGGAGCCGACAAGGCAACAGTAGTCTGGGTATCGGAGCCGGCCGGCACCGAACCCACTACTCTAGCAGAAGAAGTATCGGCTCCAGCCGGAGCCGATATCGGCTCGACGGAGCCGGAGCCACCAGAGGAGGCTTGGACACTGTAGCCTGAGCCTTCAGTGGCTTAAGAGGTTTTCCTGCCCCTGGCTTAGGAGGAGAACCTTCAGGTTTTAATAAACCTCGGAGGATCAATTTGTTCCTCCTTTCCTGCAGGACTCTCTGGCTAAAGGCATGACACAACGCACAGGAGTCCTGCAGGTGCAAAGGCCCCAGGCAATACACACAAGAAGTGTGACCGTCTGTCAGGGACATTTTCTGACAGCACTGGTCACACTTCTTGAAGCCTGAGACCTTGCCTTCCCTAGACATCCTAAAAGGATATACACAAACAGTCCCCGCAAACACACAACTTAATCCCTACACAGACACACAGGAAGGGAATAACTTGGGGAACTAGGCCTGACTAAAAATTTAAACTGAAAAACTATTTTAAAAGTTTAAAAAGGAAGGGAATAGGGTGGGCTGTACTAAAAACAGGCTAACCTAACACTGAAGGGAAATTAAACCCCTAACTAAACTTTTTCTTCTTTAACAAGAAAAAACTTACCTCAGCTGGCAAAGGAGACCTCTTTCGCTAAGCGGCAAACGAGATCTGAGGTAGTTCCGCCTTGCATCATGGGATATAGGGTTGCCTCGAGCTGGTAAAAGGAGTTCTCGAGCTAAAGCAAGTGCCGAGTCGGAGCCGAGGATCGGCTCCGAACCCATCCAGCAAGAATGAAGGCGAGATTGACAACTTAACATCTCTCAATTTAAAGGAATGATCATGAAATACATTAATATGTTTGGCTAAGGCATTTGTAAGGTTCTGCTTCCTAATATCATAAAGATGGTTATACATGCGATCTTTAAGTCTTCTAGTAGTAAGACCAACATAGTATCCTTCACATTCAGTGCATGTAGCCAGATATATTAAATTAGTGGTATCACAAGTAACATATGTTGTAAAGTTATATGCATAGTCTGAACCTGGTATTATAAACTGGCTCTCAGTTAGAATAGAACTACACATATTGTGGGGATTCAAAGATGGCCGCCATTCTTTAAACACTGCAAGTCTGCAGTTCTTCAGATATCAGAAATAAAAATCAACCCTGTGGAGATATCATAAGATTTAATACGCTAATTGGCAGCAATAACTAAAGTACCAGGATCTATCTTCGCTTCTGAGAGGAAAAAATAGAGAAAAAATATTTTGTAACAGCAGGATTGGAACTGATGGTCAGCCTGACTCTGAACAGAGCAACAAACAAAGGAATTATATATCTCTCAGCTGAAACCTTACTCCTGGTATAAGTACTTTTACAGTGTATCAAAATGTCAAAAGAAGACAAAACTATGGAAACCACAACTTCTAAAACTAAACTATCAGCCTTGCAATCTCCGGAAAAAGAAGCTATTTTTAAAAGACAGAAAACAGTTACACAAAGGGAGACTGCAAAAACAGGAATAACAAACAAACCAGATCAACCAGTCAGCATGGAGGAAATTAAATCAGCATTGTTACCTATTCAAGAAGCCTTAAAAGATTTATCAACTCAAATGCTTACGTTTAGTGCCACATGTAATCAAATTTTGGAAAGGATGGATAAATCAGAAACCAGAATAGCTGAAAGTGAGGATAAAATAATAATCCTTATGAAAAAAACAGACTCTCATGATGCAGACATTCAAACCATGCAAAATAAAATTTTAGACCTGGAAGCAAGATCCAGACGGAATAATATAATAATTAGAGGAATCCCAGAAACAATTCAATACAATGATCTTAATGCTACCATAATACAAATACTTGAAACACTGTTTAAGGACTCTGACAGTATTAAACAGATTGTTATAGAAAGAGCACATAGAGCAATCAGAGAATAATTTGCTTCAAATGCACCTAGACTAGTCTATGCCAAAATACTGAATTACCAAGATGCAAGCAAAATACTTCTAACTATTAAAAAGAATGGTGGATTTATCATGTGGCAAAATAACAAAATTTCCATGACACAGGACTTACCAATACAAATAAGGCAATCCAGGCAAATGCTAGCTCCATACTGCAAGTTTTTGATTGAAAAAACATCAGATTTCAAATGAAGTTTCCCAATACTTTAATTTTCACAGTGGATGGTACTAAATATTCAATAAACACTAAAAAAGAAGCAAAACCTACCTTTTTGAAGCTTTTCAAGGCACTGCCACCTTCAGAAGTTTGATCAAAGCATCCAGGCTTTTCTTTCAGCATCAGACAGACTGGGACTCCATAATTACGATGATCCGAGGCTTTATAACTCTTTGTTTGTTCTTTTCTTTTTACCAGGCCCTGGGAAACACTTGATTACCTCTTTATCTCGAAGTTCCAGCGTGTCCACGAGGCTTTTCCGAGGATTTATGGCTTCAACGATCGTAAACAAGCCACGAAGTAGCAGGAAGTCCTTTGGAGGCTGCAGGGGGACTGATTTCAATGTAGCACATCCAGGAGGTCCGTCCGCAAACTGGTTCCCCCGTCGCGAAATCGAAATGAAGAAAACAAGCTCATCAAGCAGGAAGGACTATAGGGAAGCTGTAGAAACTGTTTGGATCTAAAAACGAAGCTTCCTGGACTTATTTGGAGGGTAAATGGCTTCAGTGTGGTATGAGGAAATGTACAGCTGTACAGGTAGGAAATACTATTATGAATGGGCTGGTTAAAATAGAAGGGTATCACATTGTATAGTGATAGAATATGGTAATTATGTCTATTTCTTTTTTTTTTTCTTAGATAGGTTTTTTCACTTTTAATTAGGAAAATGTATGTGTATGCTTTGTTCAATAGAGTAACATGATGGTGTTAGTATAATTAGAAGTTATGTACTCACCATAACGTTCCATCTGAGTAGGTGTATTCATTTGTCTGCAACTTGTGGGTTATGGATCCGATATCGGATCTGAACCGGCATGGTTTACCAGCTATGGATCCAAGCTCTCAGCTCCTCCCCTCACCCATAATGCCCTGCTCTACCCTCATGACCTCAGATCGAGTTTGCCAACAGCAATAAAACACCCTGAAAGGGGTAACACACCATATGCAGGAAACTGAAAGGCCAGGGGGATAGGAGGGCGGGATGGTTGCAGACAAATGAATACACCTACTCAGATGGAACGTTATGGTGAGTACATAACTTCTAAAGCTGAAGTAGGAGATTCATTTGTCTGCAACCTGTGGGACAGAGTCCCCAGCTACCTGAATCTTGGGCGGCCATCATGGAAGGATATTCCGGAGCACCGCGGAGCCAAATGATGCTCTACCCCTAGATGCAAGATCCAACTTGTAGTGGGAAATAAAAGTATGAGATGAAGCCCACATGGCTGCTGCACAAATATCATCTAGAGGAATCCTAGCCTTAAAGGCTGCCGAGGTAGAGACTGACCGGGTTGAATGAGCGAGTACACTCTCCGGTGCGGGCTTTCCTGAAGCTTGATAAGCCAATAAAATACATTGTGAAATCCAGCGAGACAGAGAGACTTTAGAAATTGGCTTGCCCAGATTAAATTTAGCAAAGGAAATGAACAACTGGTCGGATTGCCTATGACCAGCCGTCCTGTTTAGATAAAATCTAAGTTGCCTGTGAACATCTAAGGAGTGAAGCTTATATTCACCTTTGTTTTCATATTTAGGAAAGAAAACAGGGAGGTTAATGGATTGGTTAATGTTTGCTTCAGAAACTACTTTAGGAAGAAAGGATGGGTTGGTCCTGAGGTAAACACGGTCCGGATGAAATACCAAGTAAGGAGGTTTAGCTGATAATGCTTGGAGCTCTGAAACTCTCTTGGCTGAAGTAATGGCTACTAAGAAGGCAGTCTTGAATGACAAGAATTTGAGATCTACCGTAGCAGCCGGTTCGAAGGGGGGGGGCGGTCAAGGCCTGGAGAACTAGGGAAAGGTCCCAGGGAGGAACCGCTTGTTTTACAGGGGGCCTGAGAAGGAAAGTACCTTTAAGGAAAGTTTTACACAACTTGGCTGACATGAGTGGATTAGAGTCATGACCAATGTGATAATGTGAAATTGCCACAAGTTGTACTTTGACCGTGGAACTGCTGGCACCATCGTTAAAAAGAGAGGTTAAGAAATCAAGCACTAAAGGGAGAGGAGCTGTGAAAGGGTTCAGGCCTTGCCGCTCCGCCCACAAAGAAAACCGTTTCCACTTGCTACGGTATACTTTCCTAGTGGATGGTTTATGAGCTGCCACCAGGATCGCCTTAACAGGGGACGAAATACCGGGAGTCCTGATCAAGAGTGGAACTGGAGCAGCCAAGCGGTCAGCTTCAGGTTGTCCAGGTTCGGAGGAGATAGGTGGGATGGATGAGATATCAGATCCGGAATGGGATCTAGGATCCAAGGAGGATCCACCGAGTGAGACCTTAGGAAGGGGAACCAGATCTGTCGAGGCCAAAACGGAGCAATGAGAATCATCCTGCACCCCACCCGAGAGGCTTTCTGAAGAACTTGGAGCATCAGAGGCAAGGGGGGATAAGCATACAGAAGACCGGGTGGCCAAGCATGCACCAGAGCGTCTCTTGGGGAACCTCCTGGAGGAGGTATCAGAGCGAAAAAACTGTCGCACTTGGTGTTTGAGGGAGAGGCAAAAAGATCGCAAGAAGGAGTTCCCCACCGTGCGAATATGCGTTCCGCTACTTGAGTATTGAGAGACCACTTGTAAGGGGTCAGAATGGTGCGACTGAGCTTGTCCGCCAGGATGTTGGACCGACCCGGAATGTGCGTTGCTATGAGAAAGCGGTTGGTGGAGATTGCCCATTCCCAAACTCTCATGGCTTCTCGACAAAGAGGGTAAGACCTGGTTCCTCCTTGCTTGTTGATATACCAGACAACCGACATGTTGTCCGATTGAATCGCAATTGTTCCCAAGGGAAGAAAGTCCTGAAGTGCTAGCAACGCTAAGAGCACCGCCCTCATCTCTAGAACGTTGATATGCAGTAAGGTCTCTGAATCGTTCCACGTGCCTTGGACGGTCCGGCCTGCAAAATGCCCCCCCCCCACCCGAGGCGGGAGGCGTCCGTGGTCACCGTGGCGAGAGGGGGAGAAGCACAAAATGGGCGGCCTCTGTGGAGATCTGGAGAGTGAAGCCACCACAGGAGGGACCGCTTGCAAGCCTTGCTGATCGCAATGGGATGATGCATAAGAAGAGCAAGGTACGACCACTGTACTAAGAGACTCCACTGGAGGATGTGCATATTGAGCCTGACGAGAGGAAGAAGTGCTATAGCAGACGCCATGAACCCTAGAGCCCTCAGGACCAACTCCGCCGGAACTGAACTTGAGTGGAGAATGGCCCGCACCTGGAGCTGCAGATTTTGAACTCTGTCTGCAGTGAGGAAGGCTTTTAAACACCTTGTGTCTAACCTGGCCCCTATAAAATCTATGAACTGTGAGGGTGCTAGGTTGGATTTTTTTGTGTTTATAGTGATGCCCAGACTGGGAGCAAGATGGAGAAAGGAGTCTCGCGCCAATAGTAGTAGATGCCTTGTTGGGGCGGTAAGGAGCCAGTCGTCCAGGTAGGGAAAGACCTGTACCCCCTGAAGTCTCAGGTGGGCCGCTACCACTGCTAATACTTTGGTGAACACCCTGGGGGCTGTGGTGAGACCAAAGGGAAGGACCCGAAACTGGTAGTGACTGGCTCCCAGCCGGAAGCGGAGAAACCTCCTGGAGCGCCTGTCCATTAGAATGTGGTAGTACGCATCCTTGAGGTCTATGGAGCACATCCAGTGATTTTCTCCCAGAAGGGGGAGAATAGATTGCAGAGTGACCATTCGGAACTTCTCCTTGGGAACGGCCAGGTTCAAGAGAGAAAGGTCTAAAATTGGTCTTAGATCCCCTGTCTTTTTTGGCACTAAGAAGAACCTGGAGTAGAACCCTGATCCGATCTGGTCCGGGGGGACGGACTGGATGGCTCTTTTCTTTAGCAGATGGCCAATTTCTGCCAAAGCGGCCTTCCATTGACCGGGTGGAACGTCTGGGAGGGACTGCAATTTTGGTAAGTGACGAAATGGGATGCGGTATCCTCTGGATATGATCTGGAGAACCCAGCGGTCTGATGTTATGGACTCCCATGCCGCTAGGTGCTCCAAAAAACGTCCCCCGACTGCCTCCAGAGTGGAGCAGCCGGGCAACCCCTCAGGGTTGCTGCGCGGGCCGTTCAGAGAAAGGTTCTCTGGACCCGAAGTTCCTGGGAGCCCCTCTGCCTCTAGGGCGGCGTCCTCCCTGTCCTCCTCTGCCACGGAAGGACTGGTTGTCCGGAGCAGGCTGGGATTGCTGCGACTTCCAGAACCACATCTTTTTCTGACCCTTTTGGTTCCTAGAATAGGGTCTCTGGGGTGCAGAGAAGCGGATTCCGACGGCAGACAGCGTCTTCCCGTCCTTCTCGCTCTGGGTCAAAGTGTCGCGAACAGTTTTGCCAAAGAGGGCAGAACCATCAAAGGGGGCATTCGCAAATGACGCTTTGAAGGGCTCTGAGAAATCGCAATGACGGAGCCAGGCCTGACGTCTAGTGACTAGACCTGCCCCTGCGGCTCTAGCGGCGCCTTCCATAGCATGGGAGAGAAGCCGCATAGAGGTGTTGGTAACTGATCTAAGAGTGGCCATGCGGGTGGAGTGCAGTACTTTGTCTTCCTCCGACATGGACTCTGGGGGAGATGCAGTGTATTCTTTAATAAGATCGCGCTGCATCCTAATCACGTGTGCCAGGTAGTTCAGCGCCCTTACCGAGAAGGTCGCCGAACTAAACATCCGCTTCCCCAAGCGGTCCATCATCCGAGACTCCTTGCTCGGGGGATGGACTGAGGGACTCTCCTGAGCAAGTTCCCTCTTGGTGGCGGCCGCCGTCAACATGGCATCTACCGGAGGCCCCTTACTCCAATGGGCACGGTCAGCCGGTGGACTGAGGATCTGGTCGGGCCTCTTAGGGATTGGCTCCACGGTGTCCAGTTCCTTCCACGCCCTGGTGGTAATGAGGTCCACCAGGGGGTCGGCAGGAGGGGACACCCAAGAGGTAGACGGGCCCGCTTCAAATGCCTCCAAGAACACGGACTCGTCCGAGGAAGACTTGGGGGCAGACCACCCCCCCCTTATGCGGAGCATTTCCATGATGTCTCCAAATGAGACATCCTCGGGGGGTGACCGTGGGGAGCCTTCCCCTTCCTCCAAGTCCGTGTCTTCCGTGAGAGACTCGGGGGGGTCAATGTGCCTCCTTTTGCACGTATGCTTGCGGGGAACATCCTCTGGGGGGCTGTCAGAAGACTCCTCGCAAGCAGTAACTTGTTCCAGGGGAACAGCTTGGGGCACAGAAGCGGGCTGTCCCAAGGGCCGGATGGTGGAAGCCTGACCCAGTGCAGAGGGAGCGCGGGACGGAGCCGAAACAAGTGCCGGGGGTCCGGAGACCCTCAACAGGGCCCTCTCCACTACATCAAAAGCCGAAGGGGAGCCGACCTCGACCAAAGGATCCGACAATCGGCTCCCCCTCGGATCCGAAGAGTGGATCGGAGCCGGCGCCGAAGCGCTCGGATCCGAAGGGACAGTGCGCTCTGACACAGACGGCGCCGAAGGAGCACTGATCCCCCCGGATCCGAAGCTCGGATCCAGGCTCCGAGAGGTTGGATCCGATGCACTCGAGGGCAGGGTCGGATCCGAAGTACCAAGTACTATCGGCGCCGACCCACCCCCGGCTCCGAAGCTGCTCGGCTCCAACTGCTCCGAACCCGGGTAGCGGGTCAGAGAAGGAGCAATTGGCTTGAAAAAGGGGGTCAAGCTCCCCCCCAGAGGGGGGGAGGCAAGAGCACTCCCATCTGCATCTGGGCCTGGATGAACCTTCTCATCATCCGGTCCAGATCAGCGTCCGACAGGCTACAAGTTGATCTCGACGAGGCTACCAAGGTAGGCCTTGAGTGCCTCCTCGATAGCCTTGACTGAGATCGGGTCTCCTCCTCCTCAGGTCCCGGTGAAAAACATACTGGAGACCAGAGCAGAGGAGGGGGAGAGCCAGCAGACAAGGAAGTCGGGGGAGAAGCCCGCTTGGCTGGCGGGGCCGAAGCAGAGGTCTCGGCCCGCCGCTTATGGTGCTTCTCCCTCCGGTCCTTTTTCCTAGCTTCCCTCTCCTCCGAACCAGAAACGGGAGGTTGAGTCCCAGGAGGAGGAGGGGGAGCCGGAGAGGGAACAACCGTAGTAACGGTTACCCCCGAAGGAGCGGAGGCCGGAGCCGAGTCCAGCGGCAAAAGACCCGCCAAAACAGGCTTGGACCTCCGCTCCTTCAATGCCCTGGGGTTGAACCCTGCACAAATGGAACATCCAGATGTGAGGTGTTCAACCCCCAGGCATCTAACACACCGAGTGTGGCCATCAGCTGGGGAAAGCTTATGGCCACACTCGGAGCATTTAGAAAAAAATAGCTTTGGGCTGTTCAGACATCCCAAAAACTACAACAAGTTACTAGAACTAAAGTAAAAGTAACAAACAAATCACACACAGGCCCAAACACACACTACGCTACCAGCAAGGGGAGGGATATAAATTTAAGTTAAAAACTCTGAAAAAAGTAATAAAACAGGAGGGAAACCTACACTTTCACACAAATTTACCAAAAAAATTACAAAATTGAAGTAATTTAAACACTAATGAAGCACTTAGCTGGAGAGCTGGAAAAACACAATCTGGTCACCATGCACGGCAAACGAGATCTGAGGTCATGAGGGTAGAGCAGGGCATTGTGGGTGAGGGGAGGAGCTGAGAGCTTGGATCCATAGCTGGTAAACCATGCCGGTTCGGATCCGATATCGGATCCATAACCCACAGGTTGAAGACAAATGAATCTCCTACTTCAGATCAAATGTTATGAAAAACTGTGAACTTGAAATGTTTAAATTGTCACATTTAGTTTTTCCTTCTCTTTAGTATTTTTAAATGTATTTTATATGGACACAATTATTTAGCCAAATGCTTTGTGTAGTACATTTTTTATTGTTACTTATAGTATTTTACAAGTTTTAGCAGACTGTTACCTTTGGAGGAAGACAATTAACTAAAGCAGTTAGAACATTTAAACAAAAATAAGCTTAGGATTGTCTTGCAATGTTTAACAACTGTTTGCTTTCTCTGGGAATTAATAATTAATATTGTATATGACAAGAAGTTAAAATCTATTATTGTTATTGCTGATTATCAATATTGTGAAGTATTAGTTAAACTGGATTTTCATACAACAATTAGTAAATGTGTTTGACTATATAAAATATGTCCAGAGCTGTAGTTAGGTAGTTAGTAGTGTTTATTAGGAATGTTTGGATTAAGCTTTGTAGATTTAGAGATAGTGGTTGTAGGTTTTTTGCATGAGGTTTTTGTGTTAGTTTGTAGAGTTAGAAATTTAGATAACCAGAGATATTCAAGGAATGTGAAAAACCTATGTACATCCTGGTCCAGAGGAATAGTGGATAAGCACTGGGTAGGGATGGGATGTCAGATTTGCTTCCAAATAATCTATGATATGTTAACATACTGTAATCTAAGGTTGTCTCTTAATAGTAGGAATAGGAATACATTTTTGAAAAGCTTCATATGTGGATAATAGAATCTTGGAATGTTAAAGGACTCCAGAACATAAAAAAAGGAAGCTATTTTTACACCTGTTTTTCCAGTCAAAAGCAGACTTTATTTCACTACAAGAAACTCATTTGACTAATGATCAGTGGGATATACTGAAGGATAAGAAATGGATTAGGGAGATAGTGGCGGCGGAAGGGACAACGAACAGTGCAGGGGTGGCAATTATAATTAAAAACCGATACCAAGAGAAAATCTTAGATGTCAAAGTAGATAAAGGGGGACGGTGGTGTTTAGTGGTTCTGATATCCAAGTTCTATAATAAACCCATATTACTTATGAATATATACGCCCCTTCCACTAATCAGCACCATTTTATAACTTTACTTTACTCCATTTTACAACAGTATAACAACTGTTATATATTAATGGGAGGTGATTGGAATTTGTATCAAGATCCCAAGTTAGATAAATTCGGTTCATCTAAAGCTTTTAATAAACAGGCAATGATAGCATTGAAGGAATTTAAAACCGATTTTAAATTATATGACCCATTTAAACATACACACACACAAATGAAAGCAGAGAATTTTACTTTTTACTCAAGTTGCCATAAAATGTGGTCGAGAATTGATTTTTTTTTTTTATCTCAGAAGTATTGATTTCTGATGACCCATGTGTTTCTACCCAAGCTCGACAATTATCGGACCACTCAAAGATCACATTAACAATAAACAATAATAATATGAGTAATAGGAGACTTCGAGGATACAATTGGTCTTTAAATCCATATTTACTGAGGAAAGATGACATATTGAAAGAAGTTAAAGAAACACTTAAACAGTTACTCCATAACCTCCTCAAAAACAGACACCCTGTTGATATAGAATGGGCTACAACTAAAGCCCAAATAAGAGGGATTTTTCTTCAGAAAGCTACTTACTATAAAAAAATGCAAAATAAGGAACTACAAGAATTGGAAACCAAAATTAAGTTACTAGACCAGGAGTTCATGAGGAACTACAATAAACAAACAGAAATAGACTTATTAAAGTGTCAAAAAGAATTGTTTTTATTACATAATAGTAAACTATCATTTTATGAACAGAGAAATTTAGTAAAATACGCGAATCATATTCAGACTCCCTCAAAAGCACTAGCACGCATTATTAACCAAACAAAATCAACACTATTAATATCAAAAATATATTATAATAATAGAATATATACTAATAAGGCAGACATCATGAATACTTTTGAAACAATATTTAATCAGGTATATGGTGATCAGCAGACACTTTTACCAGATAAAGTTAGGAAAGATTTCTTACAGAAGATCACATTCCCGAGTATTGATAATGAGTCCCATAGGGATTTAATTAAGCCAATTTCAGCGGAGGAGGTAACAGAGATAATTAAGAAGCTGAAACCACATAAAGCCCCAGGGCCAGATGGATTGACCTCTGAATTTTACAAAACTTTTAGTGAGATTCTGAGTAGAATACTTTCACAGACATTTAATTATATAATTCAAAATAAAATTAATGATCCCCACTTTAATGCTTCAAAGACAATTTTGATACCGAAAGAAAAAAGTGATTCTAAAAACCCAGATAATTACAGACCCATTTCACTCTTGAATATAGACATGAAAATTATGACATCCATCCTGGCAAATAGACTGAAAAGGGTCACAAATCTAATAGTATCAGAGGAACAGGCGGGGTTTATGGATGGGAGACAGACCACTGATAATACATTAACGCTTCACACATTAATTTCCTACGCCAAGCACAAAAATCTCAATATTTATGCACTTATAATTGACGCACAGAAAGCATTTGACAGAGTTAAATTGGTATATCTATTTGATATGTTATCATACTTTAATATACCTCAGGATTTCATTTTAACATTAAGGAAAATATATAACAACGCATATACAAACGTATTTATCAATCAAGAATGCTCTAAAAGAATACAAATTAAAAATGGTACCCGACAAGGGTGCCCGTTATCTCCTATTTTATTTAATCTTTATTTGGAACCATTATTTTTACACCTTAAACAAAATGTTTTTTACAATCCCCCAACATTATATGGTATGAAGATAAATATGGCTGCTTTCGCAGATGATTTAAATATATATTGTACCACACCTGTGTCAGATACCGAGAAAATATTAAAAGCAGCAGAAGACTTTGAGAAAATCTCTAATTATAAACTTAATTTTAAGAAATCCAAAATATTCCCATTAAAGACACCTACACCATTTTCATTGTTACCATTGATAGGACAGGTAATGACGGAAGAAAGAACAAAATATCTTGGTATTGTATTTTCAACTGATAATAGAGATTTTTTTATAAATAATGTTAAGTCAACTTGGGATCAGATAACACTGGACTTGAAAAGATGGAGTAAACTGAAATTACCAATGATGGCAAGAACTGCAATTATCAAAATGAATGTTCTTCCCAGAATACTATATATACTTAGAGCTACACAACTCAGAATCACGAGGAAATTTTTTAAGCAGCTTCATATAGGACTAGGGAGATTTCTTTGGGAACCTAGGAAAATGAGGATAACATATGAGAAACTGATGGCTCCAAAGAATAGGGGAGGTCTAGACTTACCGGATTTCGAAACTTATTACTTGGTAATTAATGCTAACAGAATTTTAAGGGCGATTCACTTTGATAGAGGCAGTCTGAAATGGGCACCCAAATGGTTGGTCTTAACTTATAGACATGTAACTGGAGTGGGAATTAACTGCAAAGCTTTACCCTTTTTGAATAGAGGAACACTCAGTAAATATGACTTAATGGAACATATTAAAAGCTATGTAACTTCAATTCAAAATCTTTTTACTTCATTAACCTACTAAAGTATATGATGGTGTTACAACCACTCCACAAGAACCCAAATTTAGTAATAGGGAATAAATTGATAGATTTACAGAAATTCCCTCTAATAAAGGATTTAATCATATTGGATTTCTACCCCTTTCTTGGGATATCAGTTCACGATATTTTAAAAGAGAAAAGTCTTCCTATTTCCTATCTAATTATCATGAGACAACTAAAAGATCTGGCTATAAATTATTTTAATAACTTTGAATTTAAAGAAGAGGAATTAAATATATGTCGTAATCTGTGGGAAGCTCTGATACAAGACAAAAAATATATAACTACCTCATATAAACTGATAAAAGAGATGAAATATAATAAACATATTCTCTTATCGAATTACTGGAGGGAAAAATTAATATTAGTTGACGACAGCAAGATCTTGGAAGCATTTAATCTAACATTAAAGTCAGTATCCCTCCAAAAATTACTATTCAAGCAATTGATGATATTTAACAATGCCTACTATACCTGTCTTACTCTTCATAAATTTGACTCTAAGAACTCGCCTAATTGTCCATACTGCATAGACCAGACAGCTGACCTGTTTCACATGTTCTGGAGTTGCAAATGCATTTTTAAACTTTGGAATTCGTTAAAACTTCATTTACAGAAAATGGGCTACCAACACTCAACACTCTCTTGGGAATTTATTATCCTACATATTCCCCCAGATAACTTAGACAAATCAAAAAGGATCATAATCATGAATATTTGTTTATTAATGAAACTATACATAGCTTCAAACTGGTTGAACCCGACCCAGACATCTTGGGAAAATTTTAGAACATTAGCAATAAGACACATATTAGCGCACACATTGTTAATCAATGACCATAAGAAAAGCATAAATAATATTAAAATATGGGAGCAAATCTTTAATATTGTGTTGGCCTAGAGGTTCTTATCCACTGTTACTCAGGATATATATTTATAAGACAGATTCAATCTTAGATTAGATATAGGTTGTAATAATAATACAGACTGATGGCTTTTTCATGTTGTATTTCCTTCTTAATAATTTGTGTTAATATACAATGTTTGTGTAACTTTTGGAAGCAATCATGTACATATTGTATATACATAGTAGTGTGTAGTTATGTAGTTGAAAAATAATAAAAGACGGATTATTGAAAAAAAAAAGAACTACACATATTGCATTTTTTACATGGCCAGGTTCCTCGATGTAACTCTGGTTTATTATTATTTAAAGAATGTGTAATTTTCTTATCTACACATAACCAGCGTTTTAAGTTCTTACTGTTTTTATATCTAAATTGTGGTTTCATTCCTACAATCTTTCTTATTTCAGAATCTATTGTCAGTACATTCCAATTTCTTTTTATAATTTCCACTAAATTATAATTATCATTTGTATACCTAGTTGTAAAAGGCAAAAAATTCCCTTTACCATTAGAGTTATATTTCATTGTAGATACTGAATCGCCATCTTTCTTTTTCTTTGCTCCATATCTATTATTACCATTTCTAGAACTATAGTTCATCATTGATCAAGTTTGATTTTCTCCAGTGGCAGAATTAATGACTTCTAGTGGATAACCTCTATCAAGAAACATTTTATTTAGATGTCTCAGTTGCTCATTTCTTTCTATAGGAACCTCACATAATTTAGAAATCCTACTCATCTAATTCCCAACAATATTAGAAAAAATATATCTCGGGTGCATACTATTATAATGTAAGATAGCATTTTTCCAGCACGGTTTTCTAAATAGAGATGTAGTTAGAAATCCTCCTTCCCTTCTAGTTATAGAAATGTCTAAGAAATCTATTTTTTCCGGTGAAGATTCTAGTGTAAACTATAAGAAATTTGTGGTAGACTCAAGATAAATCACTAAGTCCTTCAACTCTGTTAGCTCACCCTTCCATAAAATTAGTATATCATCAACGAATCTTCTATACAACAAGATATTGTCCATGTATTTACTCCCAAACAAATGCTTACATTCCCAAAAATACATCATAAGATTTGAAGAGTTTGCACAGGGGGTGCCCATGGCTACCCCCCATATTTGAATGTATACATCCTCTAAGTATGAGAACACATTATTATTTAATATCAGATCTAATAATGCACATACTAAAAATTGTGTATCAATACTGAGAGTTTTATCTCCATGGAGCAGCTCCCTAACTGCTTCCACCCCATAGTCATTAGGTATAACAGTAAATAGATTCTTAACATTTAATGTTGCCAAGATGAGGGGGGGGCTGCATATCTTGTTCTCTATTCAGTTGTTTTATATCTTCTAAAAGGGAAAAAGTATCTTTCAGAATTGAAGGTATGCGTCTAACAATAGGTCCCAATTTGGATTCCAAAAAGCAAGATATTCTTTCAGTAGCCCATCCCTCCCCGGCTACTATTGGTCTTAATGGAGGGGAGTATACACCTTCATGCATCTTAGGAAGTCCTTTTATGGTAGGAATAGTAGGTTTCAATACTAATAGGTAGTCATAGAGCTGTTTGGTTATCTGTCTGCACATTAGCATATCATATAGGTTATCTTGAATTATATAAATAATTCTATTTAGCCTATTTTCATCTATTTGCTCATATTTGTCAGAATCATCTAACATATTCTCCATTAGTTCATTGTATAAAGAGGTGTCTAATAAAGTTATACCCCCTCCTTTATCAGCCGCATGTATAACCATCTTTATGATATTAGGAAGCAGAACCTTACAAATGCCTTAGCCAAACATATTAATGTAGTTCATGATCATTCCTTTAAATTTAGAGTTATACAAATAGTTAAACCATTAAAGAAAGGTGGTGATAATATGAATCTGCTTGAAAGGATAGAACTTGATTGGATTCTTAACCTTAAAGCACATATAGCACCAGGTTTGAATAGTACTATTAGTATTAAACCAATTTTGGCAGCACGTAGATAGAATATTTCTGGTAATAAGTTAATTTATTGAATTATGTAGATATATGACCAGAACATTGGATGTTTTCTGCTTAAAATGATTATTTAACTATTAGATGTTTAACAATATTATTTTCAGTATCATTTTAGCATCAGTTTTATTATATATGGTTTTATATCTATATTTTTACTTGTATTTAGTGAACTGTTTTATTAGAAAAATATTTAGTTAAGTAAGATAGATAGTTGTTTATAGGTTGCCACTAGATGAAATATTATAATATTACATACAGAAGAATTTATTATATGAATTACAGCACCTATAGATATATTTATCTAGTACTTTTTAATATATATTATATATCTTTTCTAAATATTTAAATAGTAATATTAAATTGAATTAATTGTTGCTCTTAGAGATGTTGTATATCTTAAGAAAATTGCATACATATTGAGATGATATATATATGCTTTCACATGCTAAATTGATGCATATTTATAAAAAGTATGAAATAATGTTTTTGATTATATAATGAAATGATATATTTCTTTTAAAAATTTTGTCTTGTTTATATTTTAGTTCCATAAATTTTATAACTATAAGTTAAGCATTATATATATGTGTTATACATATATGAAATATATAATTATTTATTTAATTGTATAAGGCTATTATAATACTAATGAAGAAATACAGCAAATACTAAACGCAAGTAAATGGAACTGCAAGACAATACTAGCAGTGTTGCTTTAACTATCTAATTGAAGGACTTAATTAGTCTATTGAATGATTAATTAGTTCAAATTTGTATATAAAAACCTGCTATTTTGAGAACTATAGTATAACCTGAGGAAGCATACTTGGTCGTATGTGAAAGCGCTTGTTCCTGTTTGCTGAATAAAAGACGTTTTTTACTTTCCTGGTGGATTCCTTTTGATTCTTCTGAATACTTTCCTTTTTGCTTGCGAAGTGGAGTCCTTTGGATGCTAACTGTCTTTAGCTTACAATTGTCTTTATATTGAGATTAAGTTACTATCACACGATGGAGCATTCATCCATAGAACTGGATTACAACCCTGTAACTGTAGAAGCTTCCAACAGATGGAAGGAAGCTTTTTTTCAGCGTGAAAATCCGTTGCTGAATATTGATTTGCAACCACTAACTACAAGAGATACAGGTACTGTACCAGAGTATAAGGAATTTTACAGTGGTCTAAGAGAGCTAGAGAACGAGCTCTATAAGCTAAATAGATTAATATGGCAAAGGAGACATTTAGAAGCTTGTCTTCATTTTAACGTTATTCCCAGGGGTATGCGAATTCTTTGCATGCCCACTTATGGAGAGACACATCCGATTTTACTATAGAAATGGCAAGAACTGAACATTGGGTTCAGTAAACAATATATTAATCTATTGATGGAATATTTCACTCCAATTGAAATTGCTATGACAGCGAATGTAGAAAAACTGCAGCAGAACTTGTCGAAACATTTTAAAGGGGAGGTATACAACAGAAAATTAGATACTATGTATTTACAAGTGGTTGCACATGGTGAGAAATTACAACAAATAAAACATAAAAAGCTTGCACGAGACTTCAATGATTTTGTCTCTGGCCAGGTCTTTATTTGGCCGAGAAATTCATCTCCTACATCTGAACCACGTTTGCAGCATGCAGAAACAGCTCAGTTTCTTAATGGGCGTGATAATAACATACTATCAGCTGATACTATTGATGATTCCCCTCCAGTTCATCTGACTGATTCAGATTCCACTGTTCTTGTCTCAGCTGAACCAAGATCTTCAATTGGTGAAGTGTTAATAGAAGCCACAGACAATGTCTCTACCCCACCACCCAATCAAGAAGGCTTCAAACATCCCAATGGAAAGAATGGAGCGAGACCCAAAGGAACCATGGCTCAGGCATCAACAGCTTTTTTACCTTTGCCGATACGCTACCGAAACCAGGACAGAACCAGGTCACACAGCAGAGGAAGAAGGAAGAGGAAGTTTTCGGAAGAGAATTTCGAAGGGAAAAGAAGACAGCGCAACATAATGAACTAGTGTTTAACCTCTCTAGCCACTTACTTACAGATGATGAGAGTAACCTTTTAAATAAGGGCCTCTCATTCATACCTTTGCAAGGTAGTAAGTTGGCAGAGATTTTGATAGATTTACGTATGTTTGCTAGAGTAGTAACATTAAAACTGATGTTTAAAGACAACAACGATAATAAGGAAGCTAATAGTGATATATATTTTAAGAGAAAAAGTGTTTTTGTACCAGAAATGCCATCTAATATCAGCTGCTTTGTTCAAATGTGTAAAACTGATTTTTATAACTATTTTACCAAGTTAGAGAAAGGTAAAAAGAATGGTAGAATTGTTTATAATTTAAATACTAATGAATATGAAGATTTAGTGGATTTTTCTAAGGACCAATCTCTAACTATCAGACCGGCTGATAAAGGAGGGGGTATAACTTTATTAGACACCTCTTTATACAATGAACTAATGGAGAATATGTTAGATGATTCTGACAAATATGAGCAAATAGATGAAAATAGGCTAAATAGAATTATTTATATAGTTCAAGATAACCTATATGATATGCTAATGTGCAGACAGATAACCAAACAGCTCTATGACTGCCTATTAGTACTGAAACCTACTATTCCTACCATAAAAGGACTTCCTAAGATGCATAAAGGTGTATACCCCCCTCCATTAAGAATATCTTAGGTTCATAGGTTCATAGGTTCATAGGTTCATACTAGGCTATCTGCCCTAGGGCATTTATAAGCCTAGCCAGAGTATGTTTGGCTTTCGCCACCCATTTTAAATTAATTTTGCTATGCCCTTTTTCGAGGTTAGTATACTGTGCCTCTGTCTAACAGTGACACAGAAGTGATACCCGGGGTAAACCTACGATCTCCCATCTACTCATCAAGATTCCTCTTGAAAAGAGTCAATGAAGGACTCTGCCTAACCTGGACTGGGATTTTATTCCAGAGTGAAGGGAGCCTCTGGGTTATGAATCTGTCCCTCCAGCATGTCCTATTTATTTCAGTGCTGAGGTTCAAGTCTCTCGAGCGTGTAGCTCGATGGGATTTGGATTTTTTGAGGTGCAGCATGTCCCTTAATTCCGCGTTGGACATGGCCTTATACGTCAGGCACAGGTCACCTCTGAGCAGGCGGTATGCCACTGAATAGAGCTGGAGTTTCTTTAACTGGGCAGCATATGGCATCTGTTTGAGCCCTTTGATCCTCTTGGTGAGGTACTTTTGGGGTCTTTCCAGTTGCTGCAGGTGTTTGGTAAGGTACATCCCAAAAGGGGCATTGTACTCAATTATGGGCCTGATGAGGGATGAGTAAAGAGGCACGATGACCTCCCCTAATCTAGATGTGAATCCCTTCATGATTAGGTGGGCTATATAAAATGTTTTTCTAACCACTTTGGCCACGTGGTTGTCAAATGAGAGAGTGCTATCAACTTGGGTCCCCAGGTCCCTAATTACTTCTTCTGTACTTAATGGATTACCACCTATGTGGTAATTTGTGGGCACTTTGTTTTGCCAAAGGGGATGACTATACACTTTTTGGCGTTTAGGTTGAGGCCATGGCTCTGGCACCAGTTGTCTGTTTCTACGAGGCCCTTTTGGAGGATGCTTGTGTCGGCTGGAGAGTCAATTATGGCGCCCAGTTTGCAGTCATCTGCGAACTTGGTCAGCCACAGTCCTTCCGTGTTGGCCTGTACCTCCGAGAAATATATACCAAACAAGAGAGGTCCCAGGACTGAGCCTTGTGGGACGCCACTTGTAACTGGTTTGGAGTCTGACATGGCTCCAGCAATTCTAACCATGTGGGTTCTGTCCTTGAGCCAGTATGCAACCCATCTAGTGACATAGGGGTTTATATTTAAGCTGGTGAGCTTATCTATAATGCCCGAGTGGGGTATTGTATCGAAGGCTTTTGTGGTTCCAGATAGGCTGTGTGGACCACCTTCCCTTCGTCAATGGCCTTGGTGACTGTTTCAAAGAAGTCAACCAGGTTTAAGAGGCAGGATCTGCCCTTAACAAAGCCAAACTGGGTAGGATCCAGTGTCTGTAGGTCCCCAATATCTTTATTTATGAGGTCCATGATGATCCTTTCCATAGCTTTGCAGACCAAGCTAGTCAGGCTTATGGGGCGATAGTTTCCAGGGTCCGTTGAGGCACCACCTTTGTGGAGAGGGGCCACTGTTGCTGTACGCCACTGTTTGGGTACATATCCTGTAGTAAGGCTGAGATTGAACAGTAGTTTTATGTTTGGGTTTAGCTCTTCTTGGAGTTCATGTAGGACGTAGCCTGGGACACCGTCTGGTCCCATTGATGCTGTGTTTTTTGCTTTGGAGAGGGCGGCTCCCACCTGAGCATCTGAGATGTCAGGGGGGCAGCACTCTGCTGGGATAGATATTTGCCCTTTTGGTGGGGAGGGGGGGTAGAAGTTTGCGCTGAACCTGTCAGCTAGGATGTTGGCAATGTCTGTGGGATCAGTGTATTTTTTGTCATTTTGGACTAATTCTGAGCATATCTGGGAATTCCCACCCAGGTTCCTAACATAACTAAAGAAAGCCTTGTGATTATCCTTAGTGTCCTGTGCAATTTTTCTCTCGAAGCTGGCCTTTGACGATTTTATGAGTGCCCTTAGTTTTTTGCTAATACTGATCAGAGGTGCCTTCCCTTTTTGGGATTTTGCTCTGTCATGTAGTAGCTTTCTCCTTCTATTGTATAGTTTGTTTATGGCTGGGGTCCACCAGACAGGTCGTCTGCCTTTGGAGGATTGGGTCTTGGTTTTATTTGGGATTGCATGATCCATGCAGTCCTGAAGGTGTTCATAGAATGCATTTATAAAGGATTCTGCGGTCTGGGCCGTATTTTCCACAGGACCGGGGGCTTTGAAGGATTCCACCTCGGTTTTGAGGAGTGTGAAATTTGCTTTAGAGAAGTTTTTCACTGTGGTTTTCTGGGCAGGGGGTGGGGTCAGGATGTGAATATCCAGTGAGATCAGTTTATGGTCTGATCTTACCAGTGAGGGATACACTTCTGGTCTGGAGCATAGAGTCCACATGTTGGTGATGTTCAGGTCCAGTATGTTTTCCCCTCTTGTGGGAGTGGTAACAAGTTGTTCCATAGCATTTGAGTTTATGAATTCTAGGAACCTTTGGGCAAGGGTGTTGGAGCTAGAGTAATGTTCCCAATCTATGTTTGGGTAGTTGAAGTCGCCCAATATAATGGTGTTCGGAGAGACCTTCATATTTTCCAGTGTTCTCAGGAAGGCCGAGTGGGGTTCCTGGATTTGGGAGGGTGAATGCAAAGGCAAATCTTGCTTTTTGGAATCCAAATTGGGACCTATTGTTAGACGCATACCTTCAATTCTGAAAGATACTTTTTCCCTTTTAGAAGATATAAAACAACTGAATAGAGAACAAGATATGCAGCCCCCCCCCTCATCTTGGCAACATTAGATGTTAAGAATCTATTTACTGTTATACCTAATGACTATGGGGTGGAAGCAGTTAGGGAGCTACTCCATGGAGATAAAACTCTCAGTATTGATACACAATTGTTAGTATGTGCATTATTAGATCTGATATTAAATAATAATGTGTTCTCATACTTAGAGGATGTATACATTCAGATATGGGGGGTAGCCATGGGCACCCCCTGTGCAAACTCTTACGCAAATCTTGTGATGTATTTTTGGGAATGTAAGCATTTGTTTGGGAGTAAATACATGGACAATATCTTGTTGTATAGAAGATTTGTTGATGATATACTAATTTAATGGAAGGGTGAGCTAACAGAATTGAAGGACTTAGTGATTTATCTTGAGTCTACCACAAATTTCTTAAAGTTTACACTAGAATCTTCACCGGAAAAAATAGATTTCTTAGACATTTCTATAACTAGAAGGGAAGGAGGATTTCTAACTACATCTCTATTTAGAAAACCGTGCTAGAAAAATGCTATCTTACTTTATAATAGTATGCACCCGAGATATATTTTTTCTAATATTGTTGGGAATCAGATGAATAGGATTTCTAAATTATGTAAGGTTCCTATAGAAAGAAATGAGCAACTGAGACATCTAAATAAAATGTTTCTTGATAGAGGTTATCCACTAGAAGTCATTAATTCTGCCACTGGAGAAAATCAAACTCAATCAATGATGAACTATAGTTCTAGAAATGGTAACAATAGATATGGAACAAAGAAAAAGAAAGATGGCGAATCAGTATCTACAATGAAATATAACTCTAATGGTAAAGGGAATTTTTTGCCTTTTACAACTAGGTATAAAAATAAGAAGTTATGTACCTACCATAACGTTCCATGTTAGTTGTCTTCTCTCGCCTTCTTTCTTGCTTGATGGGTTCGGAGCCGATCCTCGGCTCCGACTCGGCACTTGCTTTAGCTCGAGAACTCCTTTTACCAGCTCGAGGCAGCCCCATATCCCATGATGCAAGGCAGTAAGTACCCAGATCTCGTTTGTTGACAAAGGGCAATAACACCAAGCAAAAAATACTTCCCAAAGGAAGAAGAAACTTAGAAATGGAAAAAGGACCAGGTCTGAATGGTCTTTAGCATAATAGTTTCTTATACAAGGTCTGTCCAGGCCAGGGGGAAGGAGGGAGGGTCGCAAGAAAGAAGGCGAGAGAAGACAACTAACATGGAACGTTATGGTAGGTACATAACTTCTTAATGTTAAGTTGTCAATCTCGCCTTCATTCTTGCTTGATGGGACCGCGTCCCTAGCACCTCTATCCTGGGTGGCTCAATGGAACAAACTCTTGAGGACTGTAGAGCCAAAACTGGCTCTGTCCCTGGAGGCCAAGTCCAATTTGTAATGGGAAACAAAAGTGTGAGGAGTGGCCCAAGTGGACGCTGCACAAATAGTGTCCAAAGGAAGTCTAGCTTGAAAAGCTGTAGAAGTAGCTAAACTCCTAGTTGAATGTGCTTTAGGTTTTGAGCACAGCTGTTTTCCCCTGAGCGTATAGATTTCAGTGATGACCGAAGAAAGCCATCTGGACAAAGTCACTTTAGAAACAGAAAGGCCTTTCTTATTATCCGCATAGGAAACAAAAAGTTGATCAGATTTTCTAAATTTTTTTGTTCTGTCCAAATAATATCTAAGTTGACGGTGGACGTCAAGATAATGTAGCTTTTGTTCAGCTCTATCTGAATAGTTAGGAAAAAATACAGGGAGATCAATGGATTGATTCAGATTGTTCTTTGAAGCGACCTTAGGTAAAAAGGATGGATTAGTTCTCAAAGATACTCTGTCTTTGTGAAAAATCAAATAGGGGGGTCGAACCGAAAGAGCATGAAGTTCAGACACCCTCCTGGCAGATGTAATAGCCACTAGGAATAAAGTTTTCCAAGAAAGATATTTCAGGGAACAAGAAACAGCTGGCTCGAAGGGGGGAAGAATCAAGGATGTCAGCACTAAATTTAGATCCCACTGAGGAGGAGGATTCCTGATTGGAGGCTTTAGTAGGAAAATTCCTTTCAAGAAGGCCCTGCAG
The DNA here is from genome assembly GCF_019279795.1 of Protopterus annectens. Taxonomy (NCBI): domain Eukaryota; kingdom Metazoa; phylum Chordata; order Ceratodontiformes; family Protopteridae; genus Protopterus; species Protopterus annectens. Next base: position 1,971,637,944 of record NC_056728.1, read on the forward strand.
AGCCTATGGGACATAATATTATGATCTGCTATCCCGACATGAAAATTAGAAATAGCAGCCAATTGAACTCTGACTGTGGAAGAAGAGGAGCCTGCATGAAAAATCTCTGCTAAGAAGTCCAGAACTGCCTGAATAGGGGCAGTAAAAGGATCAATATTTTGGGCCTTAGCCCAATAAGAGAAACGTTTCCATTTGCTTGTGTAAATCCTCCTGGTAGAGGATTTTAGTGAAGCTACTATGATGTCTCTAACTGGGTTAGAGATCAAAGGAAGCCTGGCTAAGGAAGGAAGTGGAGCAACCATGCTGTGAGGTTGAGAGAAGGGATTGACCGGTGCAGCTGACCGGATTGGTGAATCAGTAGATCTGGCACTGGGTCCAGATGCCACGGCTGCACCAAAAGGTGATGATGGAGGAACGGAACCAAACTTGTCGAGGCCAGTAAGGGGCAATGAGAATCAATTTGGCTCTCAAAGCGGTAGCTTTCTGGATCACCTGAGGGATCAAAGGAAATGGAGGAAGGCATAAAGAAGTCCCTGGGGCCAATCCTGGGTCAGAGCGTCTCTGGGGGGATGGCCTGATAGAGGGAAGAGGCTGAAGAAGTCTGGACATTTGCTGTTTTGGGGAGTAGCAAAAAGATCGCAACATGGATGACCCCATTCCAGAAAAATCTCTTCCGCTATAGATTGCTTGAGAGACCACTCGTGAGGCATGAGGATAGCTCTGCTCAATCTGTCCGCTATAATGTTGGTTTTCCCAGGGATATGCGTTGCTACCAGAAACCGATGAGAGGAGATCGCCCATTGCCAAAGTCTGAGCGCTTCTCGACACAAGGGATAGGACTTGGTTCCGCCCTGTTTGTTGATATACCAAACTACAGACATGTTGTCTGTGTGGACTGCAATTGTCCCTACGGGAAGAAAGTCGTTGAGGGCTTGCAACGTTAAAAGCACTGCTCTCATCTCCAGGACATTTATGTGCAGATGGTACTCGAACGGTTGCCACGTCCCATGAACCATCCTGCCCTGATAATGACCCCCCCACCCGATCAGGGAGGCATCCGTGGTGACAGTGGCTATCGGGGACGGAGGTACAAAGCACCTGCCTTGGTGAACTTGAGACGATGTGATCCACCAAGCAAGATGTTCTTTGCATGTTTGCGTCACCAGAATCTGGTGACGCATTGGGAGTTGCTGGTATGACCACTGTGTGAACAGCATCCACTGAAGGAGGCGCATGTAGAACCGAGCCAGGGGAAGAAGAGTAATGGCCGCAGCCATGAGACCTAATACCTTTAGAACCATTCTGGCCTGTACTTTCTTGCTGGCCAGAATGATCCTGACATGAGTCTGAATGTCTGAAACTCTTTGTTCTGTAAGGGTAGCTGACATCCGAACAGTATCTAAGTTTGGGCCTATGAAGGTAATAGACTGGCAGGGCGAAAAGGATGACTTTTCGAAGTTGATTGAGATGCCTAAATGAGAACACAGGTCTATTGTGTAATCCCTGGCTTGTATAAGCTGATGCCTGGTGGTGGCTGACAGGAGCCAGTCGTCGAGATACGGAAACACCTGGAATCCCTGACGTCTCAGGTGAGCCGTGACCACTGCCATACATTTGGTGAACACTCTGGGGGCTGTAGTGAGACCAAAGGGCAGGGCTCTGAACTGGAAGTGACTGGACCCCAGCCGAAAGCGGAGAAATCTCCTGGAGCGTCTGTGAATTTTGATGTGATAGTACGCGTCCTGAAGATCTATTGAGCACATCCAGTTGTCCTTCTGTAAGAAGGGCAGAATTGACTGAAGAGTGACCATTCGGAATCTTGTCTTCCTGACAGACTTGTTGAGTCTGCTGAGATCCAATATTGGTCTCCAGTCTCCCGTCTTTTGGGGACCAAAAAGAACCTTGAGTAGATTCCGGCTCTGAATGGTCTATTGTAACTGGCTGAATGGCTCTTTTGCAGTAGTTTTGCGATTTCTAACTCTGCAATGTCCCTTAGACCGGGTGGTACATCTGGAAGGGAACTTGAGGGGAAGGGACTTTCCTCGAAAGGAATTATGTAACCCTTGGATATGATCGACTGTACCCATCTGTCTTGAGTGAGGGAATGCCAGGCTTCTGGGTACAGTGATAATCTTCCCCCGACTGCCTCCAAGGAAGGACAGCCGGGCAACACCTCAGGGATGCTGAAAGGGCTTATCAGAGAGAGGCTCCCTGTTTCCCTGGTTCTTCGGACCCCCTCTGCCTCCTGAGCGGCGTCTGTTGTTGTTACCCCCTCTGCCTCTAGGGGTAAACTGACCACGTGAATCCGGCGTGACTCCTTGGGATTTACGGAACCACATCTTCCCACCCTTCTGTCCTTTGGGATAAGGCCTAGAAGGGGTGGAAAAACGGACTCCAACAGCAGAAAGAGTTTTGCCGTCCTGCTCACACCTGGTCAAGGTTTCCTTCACCTGAGGGCCAAACAAAGCTGACCCATCAAAGGGAGAATTTGTGAAGGACGCCTTAAAGGGATCCGCAAAATCACATAGCCGCATCCAGGCTTGGCGTCTAAGAGCCACACCTGTGCCTGCGGCTCTACTCGCTCCATCCGCAGCATAAGATATTAGCCGCATGGAGGAGTTAGCAATGGAATTGAGGGTTCCTAGCTGCGAAGCAATCTTTTCTTGAGCCCCTGCAGCTGTAGGATACTGAACTACTTCTCCCAGCTCCTTGAGGATATCTCTTTGGAGTCTGGTGAAGTGACATAGGTAATTCAGCGAACGCATAGCAAAGGTTGCTGAAGAAAACATCCGCTTACCGTACCTATCCATGGTCCTAGAGTCCTTATTAGGAGAATGGACGGGCACGGAAGGATCTGCAAGTTCCTTTTTGGTGGCCGCAGCCACCACCATGGCATCAGCGGGGACACCCTTGGTAAGGAATTGTTTGTCACTAGGGGCAGTGATAAATTTAGAAGGCCTCCTAGGGACTGGCTCTACAGAGTCAGGAGCTGCCCACGCCTTTCGTGCAATAACCTGCATAAGGGGGTCGAAAGGCGGAGACACCCACGAGGTGGAGGGCCGAGATCCAAACGCCTCTAGGTATACTGACTCATCCTCAGAGGGATTGTTGGTGGGCCAGTTTCCCCTCTGTTTCAGAAGTTCTAGGATGTCTGAGAAGGAGACATCCTCAGAGGGGGATCTAGGGGATCCCTCTGACTCATCAAAGTCAGTATCCAAGTGACAGACTCGGGGAGTCTACATGCTTCCTCTTACAAGTCCTCTTCCTAGGAGGATCTCCCGAAACATCAGGAGAATCCTCGGAAGAGGGGAAATTCCCAATGGCGAAACCTGAGGCGGAGGATCTCTGGGTCCTGTAGCAAGAGAAGTGGCAGAGATGTCAACAGGTACTATAGAGGGAGGAGCTACGGGAACAGACTGCTGACTGATACCAGTGGCCAGTACACTCTTCATCACCTCGAATGCTCCCCTCCCAGGCAGGTCCGAGAGAACCCGCTCCGAAGAGCTAGGAACTCCAGGGGCCACCGAAAGGGAAGTCTCTGAGGCAGATGTCGGAGCCGAGCTCACCAAGGCCGAGGCTCCAAGGGGAAGAGCAGGCTCGGACAAGGGTCGATGCCACTCACCCCTCGGAGGAGACCATGGAAGCCCGACCACGAATCCCTCTAAGGAAGAGGAGATAAGAGTAGAGGCTGAAGGAACAGAAGGGGGTATCCGTCCTCCAGCCGTAGCAGTAACCATGCCCGAAGACTCCAACTCCAAGCTCTGGGGTAGAGTTGAAGGAGGAACTGTAACGGGGTTTGGACCAACAGTCGTCTGCTGAGACGGGCTGTGTAACATTTGGGCCAGTACCTGTGACTTGAGTAATCTACTGACCACTCTCTAGGTCATGATCTGACAACCTGGATGACCTTGAAGATCGGCTCCGATGGCTCCGTTCCGATAGAAGAGGTGAAGCCGGAGCCGAAAGTATCGGCTCCAAGGAAGGAGACCTCGTCCTCTTTCTGGAATGAGCCATCGGAGCCGATACTACAGATCCTGTCGGAGCCGACTTCTCGGAGCCGACAGAACGTCTCGATGTATCGGCTCCAGCCGGAGCCGATACAGCCACCAAAGTAACGGTGTCGGAGCCGATCGGAGCCGACACCGATGCCTGTGCCACATGGGTGTCGGAACCGATCGGCGCCGACATCGAAGTGGACAATACAGATTCGGCACCGATAGCCATCGGTGCCGAAAGCTTTGTCAAGCCAGAATCGGCTCCAGCCGGAGCTGATCTCGACTCAGTACGAGTCGGAGCCGAGGCCGCAGGCTTAGATACAGAAGCCTGGGCCTTGGCAGGTTTTGTTGATTTTGGTGGAGCCGACTTAGCCGGAGAGCCCTCCGGCTTAAGAAGGCCCCTAAGAATCAACTTGTTACATCTCTCCTGCAGGACTCTCTGGCTGAAGGAGTGACAAATAGCACAGGAGTCCTGCAGGTGAAGAGGGCCCAGACAATACAGGCAAGAAGTGTGACCGTCTGTCAGAGACATCTTCTGACAGCACGAGTCACACTTCTTAAAACCTGAAACCCTCTCCTTTGACATGGTGCCGAACACACAATACACACACACCAGTCAAATTAAATTAAATTAAACAAAATACCAAGAGGTATTCTATAAAGCACCAGCACACACACCCTAACAGGGGGGGGGATGGGATAGGAATTGACTAACAAAAAATTAAAAGAGACAGGGAATTTCTGTCAGAAAGGGATAGAAATTAAATTTAAACTATCAAAAAATTAGTTTTAGACTAAAAAGGGGCTTGAAAAATCACAAAAGTGAACAACTTACCAGGAGCTGGTAAAAAGAAGACCTCCTAAGCGAAGCGGCAAACGAGATCTGGGTACTTACTGCCTTGCATCATGGGATATGGGGCTGCCTCGAGCTGGTAAAAGGAGTTCTCGAGCTAAAGCAAGTGCCGAGTCGGAGCCGAGGATCGGCTCCGAACCCATCAAGCAAGAATGAAGGCGAGATTGACAACTTAACATTGATAATTATAATTTAGTGGAAATTATAAAAGGAAATTGGAATGTACTGACAATAGATTCTGAAATAAGAAAGATTGTAGGAATGAAACTACAATTTAGATATAAAAACAGTAAGAACTTAAAACGCTGGTTATGTGTAGATAAGAAAATTACACATTCTTTAAATAATAATAAACCAGAGTTACATCGAGGAACCTGGCCATGTAAAAAATGCAATATGTGTAGTTCTATTCTAACTGAGAGCCAGTTTATAATACCAGGTTCAGACTATGCATATAACTTTACAACATATGCTACTTGTGATACCACTAATTTAATATATCTGGCTACATGCACTGAATGTGAAGGATACTATGTTGGTCTTACTACTAGAAGACTTAAAGATCGCATGTATAACCATCTTTATGATATTAGGAAGCAGAACCTTACAAATGCCTTAGCCAAACATATTAATGTATTTCATGATCATTCCTTTAAATTTAGAGTTATACAAATAGTTAAACCATTAAAGAAAGGTGGTGATAATATGAATCTGCTTGAAAGGATAGAACTTGATTGGATTCTTAACCTTAAAGCACATATAGCACCAGGTTTGAATAGTACTATTAGTATTAAACCAATTTTGGCAGCGCATAGATAAAATATTTCTGGTAATAAGTTAATTTATTGAATTATGTAGATATATGACCAGAATATTGGATGTTTTCTGCTTAAAATGATTATTTAACTATTAGATGTTTAACAATATTATTTTCAGTATCATTTTAGCATCAGTTTTATTATATATGGTTTTACATCTATATTTTTACTTGTATTTAGTGAACTGTTTTATTAGAAAAATATTTAGTTAAGTAAGATAGATAGTTGTTTATAGGTTGCCACTAGATGAAATATTATAATATTACATATAGAAGAATTTATTATATGAATTTCAGCACCTATAGATATATTTATTATCTAGTACTTTTTAATATATATTATATATCTTTTCTAAATATTTAAATAGTAATATTAAATTGAATTAATTGTTGCTCTTAGAGATGTTGTATATCTTAAGAAAATTACATACATATTGAGTTGATATATATATATGCTTTCACATGCTAAATTGATGCATATTTATAAAAAGTATGAAATAATGTTTTTGATTATATAATGAAATGATATATTTCTTTTAAAAATTTTGTCTTGTTATATTTTAGTTCCATAAATTTTATAACTATAAGTTAAGCATTATATATATGTGTTATACATATATGAAATATATAATTATTTATTTAATTGTATAAGGCTATTATAATGCTAATGAAGAAATACAGCAAATACTAAACGCAAGTAAATGGAACTGCAAGACAATACTAGCAGTGTTGCTTTAACTATCTAATTGAAGGACTTAATTAGTCTATTGAATGATTAATTAGTTCAAATTTGTATATAAAAACCTGCTATTTTGAGAACTATAGTATAACCTGAGGAAGCATACTTGGTGGTATGTGAAGCGCTTGTTCCTGTTTGCTAAATAAAAGACGTTTTTTACTTTCGTGGTGGATTCCTTTTGATTCTTCTGAATACTTTCCTTTTTGCTTGCGAAGTGGAGTCCTTTGGATGGTAACTGTCTTTAGCTTACGATTTCAAGGATGTCTGAAAATGAGACATCCTCAGAGGAGGACCTTGGGGATCCCTCCGACTCATCCAAGTCAGTATCTGATGTAGTAGACTCAGGGGAGTCTAAATGTTTCCTCTTACATGTCCTCTTACGCGGGGGTTCCCCTGATGGATCAGGAGAAGCCTCGGAAGAGGAGGATATCCCCAATGGGGAAACTTGAGGCATTGGATCTCTGGGTCCGGGAGCAAGAGAGTGGGAAGAGACGTCAGCAGGCACTGTAGTGGGAGGAGCTGATGGAACTGTCCATTGACTAAGCCCAGGGGCTAGTACACTCCTCATCACCTCGAAGGCTCCCCCGTCAGAGAGACCAGAAAATTCCCGCTCCGAAGAGATAGGAACCCCAGGCCTCACCGAGAGGGAAAGCTCCGAGGCAGATGTCGGGGCTGAGCTCACTAACACCAAAGCTCCGAGAGGGAGAACGGGGTCGGACAAGGGTCCAATGCCACTCGCCCCCTCGGAGCCGACGAGAGAGACTAGACACCCGGATCCCTCCAATGAAGGTCTTAAGGAGGAAATCGGAGCCGAGGACGATGTAGCCGAAAGGGGTGGTATCGGCTCCGAAGTCACAACTGTACCAGTTCCAAGGAGCTCCGGCTCCGAGCTTTGTAAGAGAGTCGAAGGAGGAATGATCGGTGGATGTGAGATAGCTACCGTCTGTTGAGATGGGCTATGGAGTATTTGGGCCAATGCCTGAGACTTTAATAGTCTACTCACCACTCTCTCAAGGTCGTGATCAGATAGTCTGGATGACCGAGAAGATCGGCTCCGATGGCTGCGCTCCGAGAGCAAGGGTGATCTCGGAGTCGAATGAACAGATTCCACTGCAGGGGATCAAGATCTCTTTTTTGAGATTAATGAAGCCATTGGAGCCAAAGATACGTCGGCTCCAGCCGGAGCCGACACTGAGTGTCTGGATTTAACAGTATCGGCGCCGGATGGATCCGATACTGAGACTGGTATGGAAAGATCGGCTCCAGCCGGAGCCGATCTCGAGCCTGGTGAGGAAGAACCTGAAGCCAATGGCTTGGAAGCCTGAGCCGAAGGCTTAACAGGTTTGGACGGCTTCCCTGGCGCTGACTTAGTCGGGGAGCTCTTGGGGTTTAATAAGCCCCTTAATATGAGCTTATTTTTTCGTTCCTGCAGGACTCTTGGGCTGAAAGCATGACAGATAGCACAAGAGTCCTGCAGGTGAAGTCCCAGGCAATAAACACAAGAAGTGTGACCGTCTGTCAGAGACATCTTCTGACAGCACGAGTCACACTTCTTGAAGCCTGAGACCTTAGTGTCCTTCGACATAACTGTGTCAATGAAACACCAACACACTCACACGCAAAAAACACTCAGTCCAACAAATTAAATTAAATTAAATTAAACAGGGATAACACACAGTCACACACAAACAATCCCTGACAGGAAAAAATTTAGGGAGGGGAAGGCCTAAGGCCTAACTAGGAACAAGGGAATATTTACTCAAAGGGAAGGAAACACTGATGGGGATAGGGCTAAAGTACGTCGATAATTAACAAATTACAATATATATATATAAATTTAAAAGGGGGGTAGACGAAAAGTCTCTGAAAAGTTCACTTACCTAGAGCTGGTAAAAGAAGGCACCTCATTAGCGAAGCGGCAAACGAGATCTGAGTAATCTCCGCCTTGCATCATGGGATATAGGGTTGCCTCGAGCTGGTAAAATTAGCTCTCGAGCTTAGCAAGTGCCGAGTCATCCAGCAAGAATGAAGGCGAGATTGACAACTTAACATAGTCTGTTTTCCATGATAAGAACTTTAAAGGAACTGAGACAGCAGGCTCAAAAGGTGGGCTTGTCAATGCTTATAAAACTAGAGTTAAGTCCCATGGTGGGACCGCAGTCTTAACTGGTGGTTTCAATAGAGAAATGCCTTTTAAGAAGGTTTTGCATATCTTCGCAGAAGCTAAAGATCCCAATCCATCCCCCACATGAAAATGGGAAATGGCTGCCAATTGTACTTTAACTGTAGATGCACTTGCTCCTTGATGAAAAATGTGTGACAGAAATTCAAGAACCGTCAGGATAGGAATGGAAAACGGATCTAAGCCCTTGTCCTTAGCCCAGACAGAAAAATGCTTCCATTTACTATTGTAAGTTTTTCTGGTAGCAGGCTTGTGAGCTGCTACCAGAATGGCCTTTACTGGTGATGAGATGCAGGGAGTCCTTGCCATCAGTGGAACTGGATCAACCAAGCCGCGAGCTTGAGGTTTACCAGATTCGGAGGTTGCAATCCCGCAGGATTCGAAATCAGATCCGGAATGGGATCTAAGATCCATTGAGGAACTACACTGTGAGACCGCAGACATGGGAACCAGATCTGGCGAGGCCAGAATGGGGCTATGAGGATAATTCTGCTTCCCAACTGACGTGCTTTCTGAATGAACTTCGTCATAAGAGGAAGGGAGAGATAAGCATAGAGGAGACTGGGTGGCCAAGCATAAACCACAGTGTCTCTGGGGCTCTCCCCTCGTGGGGGAAGTATTGCAAAAAACTTGCTGCACTTTGTGTTTGACGAAGAAGCAAAAAGATCACAGCAAGGTAGACCCCATTTGAGGAAGATCTGTTTCGCAACTGATGGTTTGAGAGACCACTCGTACGGTGTGAGGATCACATGACTCAGTTTGTCTGCCAGAATGTTGGACCGACGCGGAATGTGTGTTGCTACCAGAAAGCGGTTGGTGGATATTGCCCACTCCCAAACTCTCATAGCCTCCCGACAAAGGGGATAAGATCTGGTTCCTCCCTGTTTGTTTATGTACCAGACTACTGCCATGTTGTCTGTTTGGCCCTAGAGGAAGAAGGCCGTGGAGAGCTTGCAGCGCCAGAAGCACCACCCTCATCTCTAGGCTATTGATATGCAAAGCAGTCTCTAAGGGGGTCCATGTGCCTTGGACGGTTCTGCCCGAACAATGGCCCCCCACCTGAGGTGAGAAGCATCCGTGGTCAACGTGGCTTGGGGTGGGGGCATTACGAAGGGTCTCCCTTCTCGCAGCTCCCTTGAGTGAAGCCACCAGAGGAGGGAGTCCCTGCAAGCCCTGCTTAGTGGAATAGGGGTGCTCAATGGCTGTAGTAACAGAGACCATTGGACTTGGAGGGTCCATTGTAAAATCCTCATTCGTAGATGTGTGTGTAGACAAAGACTGATTGCCGCCGCCATAGACCCTAGTGCTCTCAGGACTAACTCTGCCGAAGGAGCCGGGTTCTGAAGGAGGGCTAATACCTGATAAGACAAACTGTTCACCCTGTCCGGAGTTAGTAGGGCCTGAGAGACGCGAGTGTCCAATTTGGCCCCTATAAATTCCAGAACCTGCACAGGATGAAGAAAGGACTTTTGAAGGTTTATCGAGATGCCCAAACTCTGGGCAAGAGTTAGAGCATAATCCCTGCAACACACAGTTGATGCCTGTTGGAGGCGGTGAGGAGTCAGTCGTCCAGGTATGGAAAGACCTGAATGCCCTGGAGTCTCAGGTGGGCTGCAACCACTGCCATGACTTTGGTGAACACCCTGGGGGCTGAGGTGAGGCCAAACGGAAGAACCCTGAATTGATAATGACTGGCTCCCAGCCAGAAGCGGAAAAACCTCCTGGATCGTCTGCCCATCAAAATGTGGTAGTACGCATCCTTGAGGTCTATGGAGCATATCCAATCGTTCTCCAGAAGGAGGGGGAGAATTGATTGAAGAGTGACCATCCGGAATTTCTCTTGGGGAATGAACACGTTCAGGGAAGAGAGATCTAGAATCGGTCTTAAGTCCCCCGTCTTTTTTGGCACCAAAAAGAACCTAGAGTAATAGCCCAATCTGAACTGGTCTGGGGGGATGCGCTGGATGGCTCTTTTTTTCTAGCAGCTTCGAAATTTCTGAAGCTGCCACCTCCCTTTGATCGGGTGGGACATCAGGGAGGCGTTTCATGGGAGGGGGAAGATTCAGGAAGGGGATGAAATAACCTCTGGATATGATTCGGAGCACACATCGATCCGTCATGATGGACTCCCAATTTAGTAGGTGCTCTGACAAATGCCCCCCGACTGCCTCCAGAGAGAGACAATTGGGTAAGCCCTCAGGGCTGTTGCGCGGGTCTATCCGAGAATGGTTCTCTAGACCCAAAATTACACAGCCTCCCTCTGCCTCTGGGCCAGCGTCCACCTTGTCCTCCTCTGCCTCTGAAGGACAAAGGGTCTGAAGCTGAACAGGACTGCAGAGACTTCCGGAACCACATCTTCTTTTGCCCCTCTGACTCCTCTCAAAGGATCGTTGGGGATTAGAGAAGTGGACTCCGACAGCAGACAGCATCTTCCTGTCCTTCTCGCTTTGGACCAGCATCTCGTGTACGGTCTTGCCAAAGAGCGAAGAACCATCAAAGGGAGCATTCACAAAGGACGCCTTAAAGGGTTCCGTGAAATCGCAAAGGTGGAGCCAGGCGTGATGCCGCAAGACGACCCCGGCTCCGCTAGTTCTAGCAGCTCCCTCCGTAGCATGGGAGAGTAGCTGCATAGACGTGTTCGAGATAGACTGCAGAGTGGCCATACGAGTTGAGAAAGTCTTCTTATCCTCGACCATCATGGACTCCGGGGGAGCTGAAGCGTATTCCTTTATTAGGTCTCGCTGTAGCCTGATAATGTGTGCCATGTAGTTCAGCGCCCTTACAGAGAAGGTGGTTGAAGCAAACATCCACTTCCCAATGCGGTCCAAATCCCGAGATTCCTTATCCAGAGGGTGGACCGAAGAACTCTCCTGCGTGAGTTCCTTCTTCATGGCAGCTGCCACCAACATGGCATCCATAGGTGACCCCTTAGACCAGGTCTGCCTATCAGAGGGAGGGCTAAGAATTTTGTCTGGCCGTCTTGGAATTGGCTCCACGGTGTCGGGCTCCTTCCACTCCCTGGTAATAATTAAGTCTACCAGGGGGTCAGCCGGAGGGGACACCCAGGAGGTAGATGGGTCTGCCTCAAATACCTCCAGAAACATGGACTCGTCCAAGGAAGGTTTTTGGGCAGACCACCCCCCTCTAATTCGCAACATTTCCATGATGTCTCCACATCCTCAGGTGGTGACTTTGGGGGACCTTTCCCTTCATCCAAATCCGTGTCTGTCATGAGGGACTCAGGAGAGTCCAGGTGCCTCCTTTTACACTTCCGTTTGCGAGGAACCTCCTCGGTGGTACTATCCGAGGAGGGCTCACCTACAGGGTCCTGTTCCTTTAAGGGAACTAACTGGTGGGTTTCAGCAGGCTGTCCCAGTGGTTGGATAACAGAGGATAGACCCAAATGCAAAGGGGGAGCGGGAGGTTCCGATACCCAGACCGGGGATCTGGAAGACCTTGACAGAACTCTCTCCACTACCTCAAAAGCCGAAGGTGAGCCACTTTCGCCAGGCTCCGAAAGCATTCTCCTCAGCTCCGAAGCAGGGATCGGTGTTGGAGCCGAAGCGGTCGGATCCGAGAGGGAAGTGTGCTCCGACCTGAAGGGCGCCGAAGACACACCAACCCCAATGGATCCAGTGCTCGGCTCTTGACCCCGAGAGCTAGGATCTGACACCCTTGAGGGTACAGTCGGCGTAGAAGCTACCGGAGCTATCGGCGCCGACAAATCCCCAGCTCCAAAAGGGCCCGGATCCGATGACTCCAAAACCCGAAAACGGGTTGGAGAAGGAGTGATCGGAGCAAAAAGGGGGACTGCACTCCCCCCCTCTGAGGGGGGAGGCAGGAGCACCCCCATCTGCATCTGAGTCTGCAGAAATCAACGCATCATCCGATCCATGTCCGCGTCGGTCAGGCTTCTCGTAGACCTAGAAGACGTCGTCGAGGTGGGCCAGGAGGGCTGCCTCGATGACCTCGAGGGAGACTGGTACTCCTCCTCTGGCTCCGGCAAGAAACAAGGCGAACGGAGCCGAGAGGGAGAGGATCCGGATGCCCACGTGGAGGGACTAGAGACTTTAGATGGCGGGGCTGAGGGATGAGTCTCAGCCCACCTTTTATGACTCTTTTGCTTCTCCTTTTGTTTATGTCTCTTCTCCCTAGAAGAGGCAGACAATTCACCTGAACCCTGCACAGCAGAGGGAGGTTGAGTCCCAGGCAGAGTGGGGGGACCTAAAGGTATAGGGGCTGTGGTAGCAGCCTGTGCCTTAGAGGGAGAGGAAGGAGAAGTGTCCTGTGGTAACAAGCCCACCAGGATCAACTTGTTCTTCCTATCCCTGATGGCCCGGGGGTTAAACGCTGCACATATCTGGCAGCTAGTGGAAAGGTGGGCCACCCCCAGACACAACATGCACTGAGTGTGGCCATCAGCCAGGGAAAGCTTATGGCCACACTCAGTGCATTTAGAAAAGATGGCTTTGGGCCCTTCAGCCATCACAGTAACACACCCAGACACTATAGGGGAGGGACAGATCACAATGACGAAAAACTAAAAATTACCACAAAAAATTAAAACTAAGGCTATAACTCAACGAAGGGGGCTAAATCTCTCACACATTGACAAAAAAAAATACACTTTTTGTCTAACTTTGAACAAGATATATAGAAACGATCTCACCCAAGCCTGAGGAGCTCTTCACTAGTAGCTTCTTTCAGTCACGGCAAACTCGATCTGGGGAAAGGCAGCATGCAGCAGGGGATTATGGGAAAAGCGGAGGAGCTATGAGCTCGAATCTTTTAGCTAGTAAAGTTGCTGGCTCGGATCCGAGGTCGGATCCGATACCCACAGGTTGCAGAGCAAATGAAGTAACTACTTCAGATCATTGGTTTCTTCAGCATCTTCTGACCCTTCCAGAAGTTAAACTGGTAGGGGTTTGCAGGGAGGGAAGTTGAGGAAGAATGAAAATAGACAACACAAGTGGAATGTTATGGTAAGTACATAACTTCTTTATCAGATGTCTCCAGCTATCTTCATCTGGGGAGGATTATAAGGGAGGCTGTTCCAGAGTACCGTTGAGCTGAAGGCTGCTCCTCTCCTACAGACCAGATCTAATTTCTAGTGAGCAAAAAAATATGAGGGTTTTCCCAAGTTGCAGTTGCACAAATATCGTCCAAGGAAGAGATAGATAGAAATACTGAATAAGTCGCCATAGAACTTGTGGAATGAGCTTTTAGAGGTTTTGGTAAAGACAAACTCAATTTGTTGCAAACAAAGGAAATATAATCCATTACCCATTTGGCTAAGGTCACTTTAGTAACTGGTCTTCCCAATTTTGAGTCTGAGAAGGAGATGGATAATTGATATGAGTTCCTGAAAGCTTTGTCCTATGAAGATAAAAACATAACTGTCTGTGGACATCTAACAGGTGAAACATATACTCTCCTTAGCTTGAGAAATCTGGAAAGAACATAGAGAGGTTGATAGTTTGATTGATATTGGATGCTGACACCACCTTAGGAAGGAAGGATGGATTAGTTCTTAACAATAACCTATCCTTGTGAAAAATTACATTAAAAAGCTTAGAGGATAGTGCTTGAAGCTATAAAACTCTTCTAGCAGAGGTACTGGCCCCTAAAAAGATGTTTTTCTCTACTTAAATATTTTAGTTTGCACTGGACAATGGTTCAAAGGGGAATTGAGTCAAGCATTATAACACTAAACTCAAATTCCATGGGGATGGGATCTTTAAAATGAGGTCTGAGAAGAAAGGTACTCCTTATAAAAGCCTTACAAAGTTTGGAAGAGACTAAAGATGAATTATTGATTTCTATGTGAAAATTAGAAAAGGCAGGTAGCTGTACTTTAACAGTTGAAGAACTAGCTCCCTCTTCAAAACTGTAGCTAAGAATTTTAAACCGTTTGAACCTTTTCTGGACACATAGCTCACAAAATCAGACTGCCAGTCAACCACAGTCCATAAGGCATAACAACGCACCCAACACTCTAGTCATAGGTGACTCTATAGTCAGGCACACTGATGTTCCACTCACCAGGCTAAACAAGGAGAAAATTACTGTCAGCTGCCTGTCAGGTGCCAGGATCCACCACATAAAGCATGCACTCAGGTCACTCCACAACAAGTACAGATATGATTCTGTCATTGTCCATGTTGGTGTGAATGACCTGAGATGTACCTCCCTAGACTACATGAAAAGAGACATGGAGGACCTCTCTGATCTTGCAGCCCAGGCAGGTATGACCCCAGCCCTGAGTTGCATCCTACCATCACCCAGAATGATACCACAGTACAAGGACAAAATGATTGAATTCAACAATTGGCTAAGCTTCTGGTGTCATTCTAAAGGGATCCAGTATTTGTTTGCCTGGGATAACATGATCGAGAGACCACAATGCTTTGCCAGAGATGGCCTGCACCTGTTGCCCTTGGGATTCCGGATACTGGCTAAGGCTCTTGCCACCCCTATAGTGCCTTCTTTAGGCAAGGCTCAAATGACAAATTCTCCACTGTAACAGGTACAAACAAGCAAAATCTGAGGGTAATGCTACTCAATGCTAGAAGTCTAAACCTCAAAATGCACTCACTCGAGGCACTCCTTAAACTAGAGAACATCGACATCTGTGCAGTGTCAGAGACCTAGTTCAAGGCTCCAGAGAGCACCCCTGCATTACCAGGCTATAATTCATACCACACCTTTCGCCACCTAACCTGCACCAAAACACTAAAGGCAGAGGTATGTCCATATTCATTAAGGATATCCACACCTCCAGGCTAGTTGCTCAGCATAATGCATCTGAGATTATCCAAGTGCAACTAACTCTGGGCAAGACTACAATCCAAATTGTAGCTTGCTACAGATCCCCCACCATGCCCCAGGATTTCCACTCCTCATTTCTTAATACACTGGAAAATATTAGGGTACAACCTAACATCCTAATAATGGGCGATTTCAACTACCCCACCATTAACTGGGAAAACTACTCATGCACCACCTCTTTTACTCAACATTTTCTGGAATTCATAAATTCCAATGCCTTGGATCAACTTAAACACACCCCCACCAGGGGCAGCAATATCCTAGACCTGGTCATTGCCAACATGGGCGACCGGTGTTCCACAACAGAGGTCAATTTCTTGGTCAGATCCATCCACAAGCTAATCACCCTAGAAATCCACATCCCACCCCCACCCGCCATTAGGGAAACCACAGTAAAAAATTTCTCTAAAGCCAACTTCACGTTTCTTAAGACAGAAGTGGCAAACTTCACGATAGCCATGCAGACAGACAATAGAGGTACGACTGCTGAATCCTAGACAAATGCACTTTATAGGCACTTACACAAGAGCAAGGATCATGCTATCCCTAACAGAACCAAGATGCTATCCTCCTAAAAAGGAAGCCAATCTGGTGGCCCCTTGCCATAAACAAACTCTACAACAGAAGAAAGAAACTGCTGCAAAAAAAGAGTAAAATCCCGTGATAGGAGGAACTCCCTGGTCAGCCTGAGTAAGAAGCTGAGATCCTTTATAAAATCCTCCAAAGCTAGTTACAAAAACAAAATGGCCACTTGTTTCTAAAGACAACCACAAAGCATTCTATAGCTATGTCAAGAATCTCAGTGGCAACACTCAGATCTGCTCTGAGTTACAGCACAATGGCACTAAATATACAGAACCAACTGATATTACGAATATCCTGGCAGATAGGTTCAGTGCTAACGTTACCCCCCTCTCACCCCCTAAAGGTCCCATCTCTATACTGGACGAATGTAAAGTTCGTGTGATCACGGCTGCACAGGTAAAAGCCACACTCTCCAAACCCAAGAACACAATATCCATGGGACCTGACAATATCCCAGCCTGTGTTCTACATGAACTACAGAATGAACTGGCACCCCACCTAAGTACCATGTTTAGTCATAGCCTTACCTCAGGCTTTGTGCCCACTGAATGGTGCACAGCGATGGTTATTCCATTCCGCAAAGGGGGATCCACCAGGGACCCCGGGAACTACTGCCCCATTAGCCTGATGAGCCTGGTCTGCAAGGCCATAGAACATATCATCATTGAACTTACAAACAAAGACATTGGTAATCTCCAAACTCTGGACCCCACCCAGTTCAGGTTTGTAAAAGGCAGATCATGTCTCCTAAACTTGCTAGACTTCTTTAAAGCAGTTACCAAAGCGATATATGAGGTAAGGTGGTTTCCACAGCCTATCTAGATTTCACCAAGGCTTTTGACACCATCCCCCACTCTGGAATTATAGATAAACTCACTAAACTAGGCATAAATCCCTATGTCACAAGATGGGTTGCCAACTGGCTCACTGACAGAACCCACACTGTGAAAGTAGCAGACTCCAAATCTGACTTCAGACCAGTGACATGTGGAGTACCACATGGTTCAGTCCTTTGTCCTCTCCTGTTTGGTATCTACTTCTCTGAAGTACAGGCTAACACAGAAGGTCTTTGGCTAATGAAGTTTGCAGATGACTGCAAACTAGAAGCCATTATTGAAACTCCTAACAATGTGGACAGCCTACAAAAGGGCCTCACTGAGACAGATGCCTGGTGTCAAAGCCATGGCCTCAAGCTCAGTGCCAAAAAGTTCATTGTCATCCCTTTTGGTAAATCTCTGTATCCATGAAGTAACACATAGGCAGTAGTCTGCTTAACACCGAAAGTGTGATAAGAGACCTTGGGACACAGGTGGACAGTAGTCTCCTTTGATAATCACATCGTCACAGTAGTCAGGAAATACTACTACATGGCACACCTCATCACAAAAGGGTCATTGTTCCCCTCTACTCGTCACTCATTAGACCCATGATAGAGTATAATAAGAAGTTATGTCTTACCATAACGTTCCATGTTAGTTGTCTTATTCTCGCCTTCTTTCTTGCTGGATGGGTTCGGAGCCGATCCTCGTCTCCAACTCGGCCTATACTATAGCTCAAGAGCTATTTTTACCGGCTCGAGGCAGCCCTATATCCCACAATACCATGCGCTAACTCCCCAGATCTCGTTTGGAAGCTAGGACGTAGTATAAAAAGTAATATTATAATAATAATATTATAATCCTCTTTTACGAGTACAGATTACCTGCTAGTAACACTAAGGATACCATGAAAGACACAACATATTGTATCTCCAGAAATGGAAGGACTCAGAGCCTCGAGTCTATCCAGGCTAGGGGGCAGGAGGGAGGGACGCAAGAAAGAAGGCAAGAAGAAGACAACTAACATGGAACGTTATGGTAAGAACATTACTTCTTAATGTTAAGTTGTCATTCTCGCCTTCATTCTTGCTGGATCTTAGTCCTGGGTGGCTCAATGGAACAGACTCCTGAGTACAGTGGAACCAAAATCAGCTCTATTTCTGGAGGCTAGATCAAGCTTGTAATGGTCAATAAAGGTATGTTTGGGCGCCCATGTAGCTGCTGCACAAATGGCATCTAGTGGTAACCTTGCTTGAAAAGCCATTGAAGTTGATAGTGCCCTGGTTGAATGAGCTTTAGGCCTAGAGGGTAGTTGCCTGTGTCTCAACTCATAGATCAAGGTAATAATAGATGTCAGCCATCTGGAAAGAGTAACTTTCGATACTGGAAGCCCTTTCTTGCCTGCAGCATAAGAGAGGAAGAGCTGGTCTGACTTCCTGAATTGTTTTGTCCTGTCTAGGTAATACCGTAATTGGCGATGAACATCTAATGAATGTAATTTTTGTTCAGCCCTGTTGGTATAGTCTGGGAAAAAGACAGGCAAATCAATGGAGTGGTTTAGATTTGCTTCCAATAACACTTTTGGTAGGAAGGAAGGGTTTGTTCTGAGAGTTACCCTATCTTTATGAAAAACCAAATAGGGAGGACGGACAGACAAGGCTTGAAGTTCCGATACCCTTCTGGCAGATGTTATAGCTACTAAAAACAGCGTTTTCCAAGAAAGAAGTTTGAGGGAGCAAGAAGCTGCCGGTTCAAAAGGGGTATAATTAGTGAGGTTAGAACTAAATTCAAATCCCATTGTGGGGGTGGATCTTTGACTGGAGGTTTGAGCAACAAGATGCCCTTGAGAAAGGCTTTACAGAGTTTATGGGACATAATATTTGCTTCTGAGAGTCCAACATGAAAATTAGCAATGGCCGCTAATTGTACCCTGATAGTGGCCGATGATGACCCCGAATGAAAAAGCTCCACCAGAAAGTCTAGAACCTCATGAATGGGTGCATGGAAAGGATCTAAGGATCTAGTTTGTGCCCAGTGTGAAAAACGCTTCCATTTACTCGCATAATTCTTCCTAGTATTGGACTTATGGGAAGCCAGAATGATATCACGAACATCAGGAGAAATAAGGGGAAGCCTGGCTATGGCTGGAAGTGGAGCAACCAAGCTGTGAGGTTGATGGAATGTAGAGACTGATGCAGCTTGCCCGTGAGATGGGTCAACAGATCCAGAAGGGGTTCCAGATGCCAAGGCTGTTCCAGTAGGTATTTGTGCAGGAACGGGAACCAAACTTGTCGAGGCCAAAACGGGGCAATGAGGATAATTTTGCATCTCAATGCAGTTGCTTTCTGAATTAGTTACGGGATCAATGGAAAGGGAGGAAAGGCATAAAGAAGATCCCCGGGCCAAACGTGAACAAGAGTGTCTCTGAGGGGCTGGCCTGGTAGAGGAAAAAGTGTGAAGAAGTCAAGGTACTTGCTGTTTTGCAGAGTTGCGAAAAGGTCACAGCAAGGCTGGCCCCACTTCCAAAAAATTCCGTCTACTACCGCTTGATTTAACGACCACTCGTGAGACCACTCTGCTCAATCTGTCTGCTATGACGTTGGACTTCCCAGGGATGTGTGTTGCTATCAGAAACCATTGAGATGAAATCGCCCATTGCCAAAGTCTGAATGCTTCTCGACAGAGGGGGTAGGACCTTGTTCCGCCCTGCTTGTTTATGTACCACACCACAGACAAATTGTCCATTTGAATTGCTATAGTCCCCATGGGAAGAGAGCTCTGAAGGGCCTGCAACGTCAAAAGCACCGCCCTCATCTCCAGGATATTTATGTGCAGGTGGCATTCTGACTGTTGCCAAGTGCCCTGGACTATCCTGCCCTGATAATGCCCCCCCACCCGATCAGGGAGGCATCCGTTGTGACAGTGGCAACTGGAGGGGGGAGAACAAAGGGTCTGCCCTGAAAAAGCTGAGGGGAAACCATCCACCAGGAGAGATGTTTCTTGCAAAATGGTGTTATCAAAATGTTGTGGGTCATTGGCAGCTGTTGAAAGGACCACTGAGAAAACAGCATCCACTGAAGGAGTCTCATGTGGAAGCGGACTAATGGAAGTAGAAGAATCGCCGCCGCCATGAAGCCCAACACTTTCAATACTAGCTTGACTTGGACTCTGCTGGGCTGAAACAGAAGCTGAACATTCCCGCCTTATGTCTGTCACTCTCTGAGGTGGTAATGTTGCAGACATTTCTGTGGTGTTTAATACGGTGCGTATAAAGTTTATGCATTGACAAGGCGACAAGGAGGACTTTGCAAAATTTATAGAAATACCCAGGCTGTTGCAAAGTTGGATAGTATAATCCCTGGCCATTATGAGATCCTGTTTGGTGGTAGCGGAAATGAGCCAATCGTCTAAGTATGGAAACACCTGGAATCCTTTCTGTCTCAGGTGAGCCGTGACCACTGCCAAACATTTGGTGAACACCCGGGGGGCTGTGGTGAGACCAAAGGGCAGGGCCCTGAATTGAAAATGACTGACTCCCAGCCGAAAGCGGAGAAACCTCCTGGAGCGCCTGTGTATTTTTATGTGGTAGTACGCATCCTGGAGGTCTAATGAGCACATCCAGTTGTCTCTGCCCAAAAAGGGTAGAATGGACTGCAGTGTTACCATCCAAAATTTTGTCTTTAATACATAGTTGTTTAACCTGCTGAGGTCCAAAATGGGTCTCCAATCTCCTGTTTTTTTTGGTACCAAAAAGAATCTGGAGTAGATTCCGGATCCTAGCTGATCTGCTGGGACTGCCTGGATGACTCTTTTGTTTAACAGCTTTTTTATTTCTAGCTGAGCCTGACCCCTTTGTGCGGGTGGCATATCTGGTAGGGGTTTTGGCGGTTGTACCGGAGGGAAAGTGAAAGGAATTTTGTAACCCTTGGATATGATCTTCTGTACCCATGTGTCTTGGGAGATGGATTGCCAGGCTTCCAGGTACAGAGATAATCTTTCCCCGACTGCCTCTGAAGGCAGACAGTCGGGCAGCTTCTCAGGGATGCTGAAAGGGTTGGTCAGGGAAAGATTCCCTGGAACCCTGGTTCTGTGGACCCCCTCTGCCTCTGGGGCAGCATCTGTTATTATTCCCCCCTCTGCCTCTAGGGGGAAATTCACCACGTGCGGCAGGCGCGACTCCCTGTGGTTTGCAGAACCACATCTTTCCACCCTTCTGTCCTTTAGGATAAGGTCTAGAAGGCGTGGAAAAACGGACTGCTACGGTAGAGAGAGTCTTACCATCTTGCTCGCATCTGGTGAGGGTATTCTTCACCTGTGGCCCGAACAATTCTGAACCGTCAAAGGGGGTGTTGGTGAAGGACGCCTGGAAGGGGTCGGCAAAGTTACAGAGTTGCATCCAAGCGTGACGTCTCAACGCAACGCCTGTGCCAGCAGCCCTACTTGCTCCATCGGCTGCATAAGAGATTAGCCGCATGGAGGAGTTAGCAATGGAGTTCAGGGTAGCCAGCTGAGAGTTTATTTTGTCCTTAAAACCCACAGCAGAAGGATCCTGTACTGTTTCACCCAGCTCGTGAGCAAATCTCTCTGAAGGCGGGTGAAATGACATAAATAGTTCAGCGATCGCATAGAAAATGTCACTGAAGCAAAGGTCCGCTTGCCGTACCTGTCCATGGTTCTGGACTCTTTGTTAGGAGGATGAACAGGTACAGAAGGATCAGCTAATTCCTTCTTAGTGGCTGCTGCTACCACCATAGCATCAACTGAAACACCTTTGGTGAGAAAGGATTTGTCATCTGGTACAAATAAATTTAGAAGGCCTCCTAGGGGTAGGTTCCATTGAATCAGGAGCTGCCCACGCCTTTCTAGCCACTACCTCCATTAGTGGGTCGAAAGGGGGAGACACCCAGGAGGTGGAAGGGCGAGATCCAAAGGCGTCAAGGTAAACCGACTCATCCTCGGAAGGTTTGAGAGTGGACCAATTTCCCCTCTGTCTTAGGATCTCCAGGATGTCTGAAAAGGAGACATCCTCAGAGGGGGATCTGGGGGAACCCTCCAACTCATCCAAGTCGGTGTCCAACGTGACAGACTCGGGGGAGTCTATGTGCTTCCTCTTGCACTTTCTTTTCCTAGGGGGTTCCCCTGAAACTTCAGGGGAGCTCTCGGAAGAGGAGGTACACCCAAAGTGGGTACCTTACGCTTTGGATCTCTGCTGTCGGGTATAGGAGGGTGGCCAGAGACCGTAACAGGTATTACAGAGGGAGGAGCCGCAGAACTTAACCTTGGAGTGGACACTGGGTCCAGCACACTCCTCATCATCTCGAAGGCTCCCCTATCAGACACCAAAGGTAGCCCCGGCTCCGAAGAGGCCGGAACCGCCTCCGGAACCGACAGAGAAGGCTCCAAGAATGATGTCAGGGCCGAACTAACCAGAGCCGAAGCTCCGAGAGGGAGAGTGGGGTCGGACAAGGGTCTGATGCCACTTGCCCCCTCGGAGCCGACAATGGAGTCCCGGCGCCCGGACCTCTCCATGGACGGATCCAATAAAGAGGTCGGAGCCGAAGGAGGAGGTATCGGCTCCGACATGGGCAAGGTCACGGTTCCAATGAACTCCGGTTCCTAACTCGAGAAATGAGTTGAAGGATGGATGGATAACTGTATCAAAGGAGCCACAGTCTGGTGAGATGGGCTCTGAAGCACTTGGGCCAGCGCCTGAGATTTTATGAGTCTACTGACCACCCTCTCGATGTCGTGATTGGAGAGCCTGGAAGACTTTGATGAATGAGTCCTATGACTCCACTCCGATAGGAGGGGGGACGTCAGAGCCGATCTGACGGACTCTAAAGAAGGGGACCTAGAGCGCTTGCGCGCTGGGGTCGGCTCCAATGATGGTTTCAAAGCGAAACCCACTTTACTCACCTCGGAGCCAGCCGGAACCGAGGTCAAAGCCGTCTCGACAACACCAGCCGTTGGCTCAGAAACTGGAGCCGAGGGTTTGGCGGTTTTTGATAACTTCCCCGAGCCAGACTTGGATGGGGAGTCATCAGGCTTTAACAAGCCCCTTAGAATGAGCTTGTTATGCCTTTCCTGCAGGACTCTTGAACTAAATCCGTGACAAACAGAACAAGAGTCCTGCAGGTGTAAAGGCCCCAAGCAATAGACACAAGAAGTGTGACCATCTGTCAGAGACATTTTCTGACAGCACGAGTCACACTTCTTGAATCCCGAGACCTTAAGGTCTTTGGACATTGCCCTAAAGACAGTCACTCAATCAGCACACACACTCACTCACTTACACACAAGCGGGAGATGAAGGGGCTGACTAGAACAACAACACACACACACACACAGGGGTGAGTAAACAGAAAAACTAAAGCCTGTAGGCCTGATTATAAAAGTTAACTACAGGGGTGGGTAGGGCTTATGAAACAAAAACTATTAAGTAATAATATCGATAGGGAACAAAAGTAGGGAAAAAAACCTAATAAACTACCTCAAAAAAAAAGAAACTTTGTTGAAAATTTCTTCTACTGACCTGAGCCGGTAAAAAAGGCAACCTCGCAGCGATGCGGCAAACGAGATCTGGGGAGTTAGCACATGGTATTGTGGGATATAGGGCTGCCTCGAGCCAGTAAAAATAGCTCTCGTGCTATAGTATAAGCCGAGTCGGAGTCAAGGATCGGCTCCGAACCCATCCAGAAAGAATGAAGGCGAGAATGACAACTTAACATTGCCCCTTTTGGTATGTACCTCACAAGACATCTACAAAAAATAGAAAGGCCACAGAAATACCTCACAAAGAGGATTACTGGCCTCAAACAGATGCCCTATGCAGACCGTCTAAAAAAACTCCAGCTGTACTCTGTCTTATATCACCTACTCAGAGGTGATCTCTGCCTATCATACAAAGCTATGTCAAACCCAGAGCTGTTGGACATGCTCCACTTAAAGAAATCCCAATCCCTCCGAGCTACACACTCTAAGGACCTAAACCTTGTCACCACAATAAACAGAACATGCTGGAGGGATAGATTCCTGTCCCAGAGACTTCCCATACTCTGGAACAAACTACCTATCTATATCAAACAAAGCTCCTCATTAGCACTCTTCAAGAAAAATCTTGATGATTGGATGGGAAAAAAGAAGTTATATTCTTACCATAACATTCCTTGTGAATTGTTCATCTCGCCTTTGTTCTTACACATGGGTTCAGAGCCAACCCTCAGCTCCGAGTCGGCCACATCACAAGCTCTGCTTCTAAGAGAAGCTCAAGCCACAGTCCCTATCCCATGATCCCCTGCTGCTATCCCTCAGATCTAGTTTGCTAAGAAACCAGACTTCAAGAACATAACTGACCCCCTTGCCTACGCTTCCATCCACACGAGATCGTAATACTCAAATTATATATAGACAGGCATACAGTAATGAGCACACCTAAAAAGAAGCAGGTAGTGCCAAGTAACCCCAAGAAGGTAACCAGACACCAGTTGTACTCGTTTTTCCAGGACGAGGAGGGGGACGGAGGGAGGGAATGTAAGAACAAAGGCGAGATGAACAATTCACATGGAACATTATGGTAAGAACATAACTTCTTTATGTGAAATTGTTCAATCTCGCCATTTGTTCTTACACACGGGTAGCGTCCCTAGCACCGCAACCCTGGGTGGCTCACGGAAAAACATTCCTAAGAACCGTGGAACCAAAGGAAGCCCTGTCCCTGGAGGTCCTGTCCACTTTGTAGTGAGTAATAAACGTATAAGGCTTGGCCCAAGTAGCCGCCGCACATATGGTATCCAAAGGCAAATGATCGGCGTGGGCCAGAGAAGTGGAAACAGCCCTGGTAGAATGAGCTTTAGGTTTGAATGGAAGAAACTGCTTGGAGGATGAATAGACAAAATTTATACAGTCTGACAGCCACTTAGATAACGTGCATTTTGTTGCTGCCAGTCCTTTCTTATTGTCCGCATAGGAAACAAAACGTTGACCTGATTTCTTACATTCCGTGGTTCTGTCCAGATAAAATCTCAGCTGTCTGTGGACGTCCAATTTGTGCAACATGTATTCCAATTTATTAGAATGGTTCCTGAAAAAAATGGGAAGCTCAATGGATTGATTAATATGAAACACTGAACATACTTTCGGCAGAAAGGATGGATTAGTACGCAAGGTGACCCTGTCTGGGTGAAAGACTATATACAGGGGTCTAATCGACAATGCCTGTAGCTCCAAGATTCTGTGAGCTGAAGTGATTGCCACCAGAAACAGGGTTTTCCAGGATAGATACTTAAGTGGACTCATCGAAGCTGGCTCGAAGGGTTCCAACATGAGTTGAGACAGCATTAAATTCAAGTTCCAGGGAAATACCGGGTTTCGTATGGGTGGCCTGAGCTGAAAGGTACCCTTCATAAATGCTCTACAAAGTCTGTGGGACATAACTGTAGCTCCTCCTTCACCCACATGAAAATTTGATATGGCAGCTAGTTGAACTCTTATCGTGGACGTTGAGGCCCCTTGATGAAAGAGTGTGGAGAGAAATTCTAAAATTTTGTGAATAGGGGCCACCAAAGCATCTATACCTTGTCTGGAGGCCCAACAAGCAAAACGTTTCCACTTGCTCCTATACAGTTTTCTTGTGGAAGCTTTGTGGGAAGAAACTAAAATGTGTTGCACTGCTGGGGATAAAAGGTCCGACCTGGCTAAGTTGGGAAGTGGAGCAGCCAAGCTGTCAGTTTTAGGGACTGAAGAGATGGGTGAGGAACTCCTGACAAGTGGGTCAGCAGGTCTGGCACTGGGTCCAGAGTCCAAGGTTCCTCCATCTGGTGAGCTTGAAGAAAGGGAAACCAGATCTGTCAAGGCCAAAATGGTGCTATCAAGATGATGGTCCTTCCCAGACCTTTGGCTTTCTGTAGAAATTTGGGAATCAATGGAACAGGAGGGAAGGCATATAGGAGACTCGGGGGCCAATTGTGTACCAGTGCGTCCCTGGGGGCACCCCCCGGAGGGGGAAGGTAGGGCAAAGTAGCTTCTGCAATTGGCGTTCAAGGGGGAAACAAAAAGATCACAGTAAGGTTGGCCCCATCTGCGGAAGATCTTCTCTGCAACTTGATTCTTGAGGGACCACTCGTGAGGCAACAGGATGGCTCTGCTCAACCTGTCCGCTATGATGTTGGATGTTCCTGGGATGTGCGTTGCTATTAGAAGGCGTCCGGTGGACACAGCCCATTGCCAGATTCTCAGGGCCTCTCTGCATAAGGGGTAAGACCTGGTTCCTCCCTGTTTGTTTATGTACCAGATTACTGACATATTGTCCGTCTGAATTGCCACTGTTCCCAGAGGTAAGGAGTCGTGAAAGTGTTGCAACACCAGGAACACTGCTCTCAGCTCCAGGACACTGATGTGCAGATTGTACTCTATTTTCGACCACTCTCCTTGGACTGTTCTCCCCTGAAGAAGTCCCCCCTACCCTATCAGGGAAGCGTCCATGGTTATTGTGGCTACGGGGGCAGGGAGCACAAACGGACGACCTATCGTCAGTTCCTGATTGTTTATCCACCAACGGAGGTCCTGCTTGCAAGTTTCCATGATCAAGACTCTGTGTGACAACGGTAACCGTTGGAATGACCACTGAGCAAAGAGGAGCCACTGGAGGATTCTCATGTGCATTCTCCCTAGGGGAACCATAATAAGGGTAGCTGCCATACTTTCAAGACCTGTAATGCGGGAACTTTTTTGTTTTGAAGAAGAATAGAGACCTGATCCCTCAGGACTGAAACTCTTGCCTGAGGAAGTCTTATCAGTGCTACGGAGGTATCTAACTCTGCCCCTATGAATAAGATATGCTGTGAGGGCGACAAGGTAGATTTTTTGAAGTTCACTGTTATTCCTAAGCTGGAACAGAGATTGATTGTATAGTCCCTGGCTTGTACTAGGTGATGCTTGGTGGTGGCGGTAAGGAGCCAGTCGTCCAGATATGGAAACACCCGGAATCCTCTTCATCTCAGGTGAGACGTCACTACTGCCATGCACTTGGTGAACACCCTGGGGGCTGAGGTGAGGCCAAAGGGCAGAGCTCGAAACTGAAAATGACTGGCTCCCAGCTGGAAGCGCAGGTGATCTCTGGATGGCCTGGCCATTTTTATGTGGTAGTACGCATCCTTGAGATCTATAGAGCACATCCAATCGTTCGTTTGAAGAAATGGAAGAATCGATTGTAGCGTGGCCATCCGGAATTTTTCCTTCTTCATAAAGGTGTTGAGTCTGCTGAGGTCCAGTATTGGCCTCCAGTCCCCTGTTTTCTTTGGAACTAAAAAGAACCTTGAGTAAGTTCCGGATCCTATTTGGTCTGCCGGGACTGGCTGGATGACTCTTTTTTCTAACAGTCTTTGTGTTTCTATGGCTGCCTGATCCCGCAGAGCGGGTGGAACATCTGGGAATCTTTTTTGGGTGGGTGGTTTGTTCAGAAAGGGGATATTGTATCCTCTGGTTATTATGCTTTTTACCCAGGAATCTGATGTGAGATTTAGCCAGGCCACCGGGCATAAAGTCAAGCGATCCCCGACTGCCTCTGGAGCAGGACAGCCGGGCCTCCACTCAGGAGTGCTGAAAAGGCTTCCCAGGGACGGTATCCCTGTCGCCCTGGTTTTGCAGACCCCCTCTGCTGCCTGGGTGACATCTTCCATTTCTTCTCCCTCCTCTGCCTCTGGAGGGGGTATCACTAGGTGCAGACTGGAAAGCTCCCTGAGTCTTCCGGAACCACATTTTTCCGCCTCTTTGCCCTTTGGGGTATGGTCTATAAAGGGCGGAAAAACAGACCCCTACAGCAGACAGGGTCTTTCCTTCTTGCTCACACCTAGTGAGTGTCTCCTTCACTTTGGGCCCAAACAAGGAGGCGCCATCAAAGGGGGCATTAGCAAAGGAAGACTTAAAGGCTTCCGCAAAGGAGCACAGGCGCATCCAGGATTGTCTCCGCAGAGCAATCGCTGAGGCTGCTGCCCTACTCGAACCCTCGGCCGCATATGAAATGAGCCTCATAGATGAGTTAACTATTGAAGTAAGAGTGTTGAGCTGTGCTGTCACCTTATCTGAGACAGGAGCATCTGTGTTACCCTGGACAGTATCTCCCAACTCCTTAATGAGATCTCTCTGAAGGCGCATAAAATGCGTAAGGTAGTTCAGCGATCGCATGGCAAAAGTCGCTGAGCTAAAAACGCGCTTCCCATACCTGTCCATAGTCCTAGAATCCTTGTTAGGAGGATGGACAGAGGAAGATGCTTTGGACATTTCCTTCTTGGTAGCTGCCGCCACCACCATAGCATCGACTGGGACTCCCTTGGTAAGGTAAGCTTTATCTTGGGGGGCAGTAATATATTTATTTGGTCTCCGAGGGACTGGTTCCACAGAATCAGGAGTCTCCCACACCCTTCGCGCTATTAAATCCATTAACTTGTCGAAGGGCGGAGTCACCCAGGAAGTGGAAGGTTGAGCTCCAAAGGCCTTCAGCAACACCGACTCGTCCTCAGTGGGGGCAAGTGTCTGCCAGCCACCCCTCTGTTTTAGAATTTCTAGGATGTCCGCAAATGAGACATCCTCGGGGGAGGACTGTGGGGACCCCTCTGACTCATCCAGGTCAGTGTCCGATGTCAATGATTCCTGTGGGGAATCAATGTGCCTCCTCTTGCACAATTTCTTCTTCGGGACTTCATCAGAGGTGGCATTCGGTGAAGCTTCCGAGGAACAGGGTACACCCTCTGGGGCTGGCTGAGGCATTGGGTCTCTACGCTTGGTGGGGTTCGAAGGTGCAGAAACAGAACTCGGTCCCTTCGGGGAAGGAGAAGAGGTATCTGATGATGTAAGTGTCTGACCAGACAAAACCTTCCTCATGGCGTCGAAGGCACCGGAGCCCCGGGCCAAGGACTCCACCGGATCCGAAGAACACAGTACCTTCCCAGGCACCGGAACCATGGGCTCTGACCCAGAAGACAGAGCCGAAGTAATCTGTGTTGAAGTCCCGAGGGGGAGAGTCGGTACCGAAAGCTCAGTTCGGCTCTCCACCCCGGAACCCAGGAGAGAACTTCGGCTCCGAGACCCCTCGATGGGCTCCGAGGGTGTCGAGGTTAGTGGTGCCGAGGATGGCTTCAGCTCCAGGGGATCCACAATTATCAGCTCCTCGACTCCTGGCACCGATGACTCGATGGGTCTCGAAGGAGGATCTATAGATGTGACAGGGAGGCCTTCAAGTTTCGAAACCAACTGGGATGAAACCGCAATAAGTCTGGATAGAGCCGTGTTCTCCATAAGTTTCTGCACCACTCGATCCACATCGGTGTCCGACATTGCCCTGGAAGAATGGGTCGAAGGGGCCAAAGAGGTCACCGAGCGAAGGATTGAAGACAGAAGTACCTCTGACACTAGCTCCAAGACCTGGGCCTCGAATTGAGACAACCGTTCGAAGCCCGGTTCCAAGGTTTGTGGAGCCAGCGACCGAATCTTAGCTGAGGTACTCGGAGCTGAAGACTTGGGCTCCGATACCTTCAAAGACTTCGACCCCTTCGAAGACTTCAATGCCTGGTCTGCCTTATCTAAGGTCTCTTGAAATTCGGAATTTAGAAGGCCCCTCTCGATGAGCTTCCTGCGCCTCTCCATCATGACCCTTCCACTAAAGGAGTGATAGATGTAACAATCCTCCTGAAGATGGAGAGGGCCAAGACAGTAGACGCAGGAGGTATGATTGTCCGTAATGGACATTTTCTGACCACATTGACAGCGCTTAAAACCTGATTTGGCTTTCTCTGACATGTTTAAAGCTAAGCACTAAGAAAGTAGAAATGTTATCTACTATAGAAAAAACAGCACCACAAAACACACTAAATTGTAGGAGTAAATACAAGACAGCAAGCACCCTGAGTAAATATACATATATAATATATAGCAAATATATATAAATCTATGAAAAAATTCTGCCAGAGTCCTGACAGAAATAAATGGCCTAAAGCATAAGAGCACTCACTCCTACAACTAAGACTAAATATCAAGGAATATATATATATATATATATATATATATATATATATATATATATATATATATATATATATATATATATATATAAAACACACACACACACACACACACACACACACACACACACACACACACACACACACACACACACACACACACACACACACACACTATCTAATCTCTACTAAACTTTTACAGCTAACTATTAAGGCAATATTAATGTTTTTACAAGTAATAACAAAAGTTTTACTGACCCGAGCTTTCTCTCGACGCAACCTGTTGCAGCGGCAAACTAGATCTGAGGGATAGCAGCAGGGGATCATGGGATAGGGACTGTGCCTCGAGCTTCTCTTAGACGCAGAGCTTGCGATTTGGCCGACTCGAGGCTGAGGGTCGGCTCCGAACCCGTGCGTAAGAACAAACGGCAAGATCGAACAATTTCACATTAAGAAATTCACCCCGGGGATCACTTCTGTGGCTCTGCTAGACAGGGGCACAGGTAAATAATTTTCTTGGGTAGCGAAAGCCAGGGTACCTTTTTGGCTAGGCTTATATAGGCCCTAGGGCCAACAACCTAGTACCTACCTATGAAACTGGTGTGGAAAAACTCAATATTTTTTTGCTGTGCCCAAAAAAGTATCTTTTTTTATTTGCTTTTGTAAACTTTTCTAGGGAAGTTTTGTGGGATGACAACAGGATGTGACAGACAGGACAGAAGAGCCTGGGCTTTCTGGTTATCAACAGAATTGGAGAAACCATGAGGTCAACTTTAGGCCTAAAATGTCTGGGTGTACTGAGTCTGTCGGGTGAGACAGTATGTCCCGAGTTGGATGCAGAGTCCAAGGTTGGCAATGGAGATGAGGCCAAAGAAAAGGGAAACAAATCTGATGAGGACAATAAGGGGCAATGAGGATGACTGTGTTCTTCAGTTGTGATACTTTCTGAAGAAATTTGGGGATTAGAGGCACTGGGGAAAAGGCATAGTAGAGACCAGGAGACCAATCATGGAGGAGAGCATCTCTTGGTGAATCCCCTGCTGGGGGGATCAGGGCAAAGAATATGTCGCACATGTTGTTAACGGTAGATGCAAAAAGATAGAAGCAAGGCTGGCCGCATTGATGGAAAATGTTTTCCGCCACTTTCATGTTGAGAGACCACTCGTAAGGTATCAGGATGGGCCTGCTCAGTTTGTCTGCTATCACGCTGGAGTTTCCTGGGATGTGCACTGCTACCAGAAACCAATTGGATGAAATCACCCATTGCCACACTGTCAATGCTTCTCGACAAAGGGGTTAAAATTTGCTTCCTCTTTGTTTGTTAATATACCAGACCACTGACATATTGTCTGTCTGAATTGCAATAGTCCTGGAGGAGAGAGTGTCTTGCAAGGCATGCAATGCTAGGAGGACAGCTCTCCTTTTTAGGACACTCTGATATGCGCATTTGCCTCTTTGGGAGACCATGTGCCTTAGACTGTCTTTCCCAAGAAGTGCCCCGCCACCCGATCTGGGAAGCGTCTGTGGTTACTATGCCCTTGGGCTGAGAAAGAATGAAGGGGTGACCTTGAAGAGCTTGATCAGAGTAAATCCAGCAAAGAAGGTAATTTTTGCATCCCTGAGTTATCTAGATCTGAGTGGATAAAGACTGGTGAAGGACAGACCGCTGAGCTGCCAGACTCCACTGAAGGATTTTCATGTGATATCTTGCTAATGGAAACAGAATTATTGCACCAGACATTGACCCTGATGTTTGAAGGATCATTCAAGCCAACAGAAGAATTTTGAATAAACTTTCTGACCTGGAATCATATTATTTGAACCATGGGAAGAGGGTGAGAGGCTGTCAAGAAAGAATGGTGAGCAAAGCCCCTATGAATTGCAGTATCTGAGCTGGTGTTAGTTGAGATTTGTTGTGATTGACAGTAATTCCTAGTTGAGACCATAACTGGTGTACACAATCTCGTACTTTGATCAACTGATGCTTGTCGGAGCGGTTATGAGCCAGTCATCCAAGTAAGGAAACACCCGGAATCCTTGCAGTTTCAGGTGAGCTGCTACCACTGCCATGCAATAGATGAACACCCTGGGGGCTGTGGTGAGACCAAAGACCAGAGGTCCGAACTGGTAATGACTGGCTTACAGGCAGAAGCATAAGTATTTTATGGGT
The DNA here is from genome assembly GCF_019279795.1 of Protopterus annectens. Lineage (NCBI taxonomy): Eukaryota > Metazoa > Chordata > Ceratodontiformes > Protopteridae > Protopterus > Protopterus annectens. The sequence continues at coordinate 1,971,669,944 of NC_056728.1, forward strand.
TGCCTGTTCATTTTGATATGACAGTATGCATTCTACTGAAGATCTACTGAACACATCCAGTCCTCCTGGTGCAGGAATGGCACAAAAGACTGAACCGTGAACATCTGGAACTTTGTGTGCTGAACTAACTTGTTCAGATTGCTGAGATCCAGAATTGGTCTTCAGTCCCCTGTTTTCTTTTGCACTAAAAAGAATCTTGAGTAAGTTCTGAATAATTTCTGGTCAGTCTTTTTTCTAGCAGCTTTCTTATTTATAGTGCGCTGCTTTCCTCTGACTGGGCAAGACATCAGGAATTTTGTTCACTGTGTAGGGAGGAGGAAAGAAAAAGGGAATTATATAACCTCTGAAAATAATCCTCTGAACCCATGAATCTTTTATAATCTATAGCCAGACTCTTTGGTACAGGGAAAAATGACCCCCGACTGCCTCCAGAGGTCAACAATCGGGCCTCCATTCAGGAGCACAGGTAAGATCTGTCAGAAAAGTTATCTCTAGATCCTTGGTTCTCTTGACCGTCTCTGCTTTGTGGACAGCGTCTTCCATTACAGTTCCCCCCTCTGCCTCCAGGGGAACAATTTCCATGTGGATCTTGGAAGGGACCCTGGGACTTTTTGAACCACATTTTCTGACCACTCTGTTGATTCCTGGAAAAAGGTCCTTGGAGGGGTTGAAAAACATGCGGCCATAGCAGGCAGGGTTTTACCTTCCTGCACACACCTGGATAGTGTGCCTTTAAACTTGGGACCAGAATGAGAACTTACTTGAAAAGGAGCATTGATGAAGTAAGACTTGAAGGGCTCTGGAAAATCACATTGGCACATCGAGGCATGCCTGCTAATGTAATATCTGAACCCACCACCCTTGAGGTACCTACAGCTGCATGTGGCATGAGCCTCATGGACAAATTTGAAATGGACTGTAGGGTAGCCAGCTGTTAAACAATAAAACTTTCTCCCTCAGAAGTAACAGTCCCTGAGAGAGATTTGGTGAGTTCCTTAATCAAATCTCTCTGAAGTCTAGTACTGTGTGCTAAATAGATCAGTGATCATAGCAAAGGTCGCTGAAGCATACACACACTTCCCAAATATGTCTATCGCCCTAGACTCTCTGTTAAGAGGAGGAACAGTGGAACTTTATTCTGCAAGTTCTATGTTTGTGGCCTCTTCTACGACCAAAGTATCAATGGGTACTCCCCTACTTCAAAACTCGCTATCCTTTGGTATTGCCAGAATTCTCTCTGGTCTTTTTGGGATCCGCTCAACAGAGTCAGGTTCCTTCCACACCCACCATGAGATCAAATCAATGAGCTCATCAGCAGGCTGAGTCACCCAGGAGATAGATGGGCCTGACCCAAAGGCTTCCAGGAATACTAATTCCTCTTGGGAAGTGTTGTTGGTGTTCCAAACACCTCTTTGTTTTAGGATCTCTATGATGTCTCTAAAAGAGATAGCATCAGGTGGTGATCCTGGGGACCCTCCTCCTCATCAAAATCAGTATCTTCTATGGCAGACTCTTGAGGGGAGTCTAAGTACCTCCTTTTATACTTTCTCTTCCTAGGGACATCTTTGACAGGATGTTCTAGAGAGGTATCGGAAGAAATCAATATACCCTGAGTGGTATCCTGGAGACGTTGAGCTGGCTTTCCTTGTGGAGTAGGATGTTGGGGCTCTTGACGTAAACACAAGTGGGTTTGGGAAGTTGGAAGCCGAAGAAGGTAGATACATTCTTTTTCTAGGAACAGAGAAAAGTCTCTCCACAACCTCGAAGGCAGAATGCCCCAGAGGAAAAAGCCAATGGCTTAGAGAAGATGTACTTCCTTACCGGCGCCTCCCTGCAACCCAAAGTCAAACCGCTCAAAGCGGGGGCAGAAGCCAGGCTGTCAAGGGCTGAAGTTCCGAGTGGCAGAGACAGCTCCAACAGTCTCGGTGTCAAGTCTAACACCCCAGATCTGGTGTTGACACTACTGATCCAAGAATCATCCAGCACCGATGTGCTCAGAGAGGGTCTACTCCAGAGACTTTAACGGAGTAGAAGATACAACAAACTTCGCATGCAATATGAATGGATCTGGGATTCTCAGTTCCAACTGCTCCAGAACTGAAGGCCGGATCGGAAAAGGAAACACCACTGGTAGACTAGTACTTATGAAGGTCCCCAGACCCAATGGGGCAGGAGCTGAGAGAACCCCCATTTGTATATGCATCAACAGAAACTTCCTCATTATCCTATCCACATCTGCTTCAGTCAAACATCTGGAGGGTCAAGATGATGACTCAATGGATGAGGTCCTGGAGTGGTGGCATCTCTCCAGGAATGGGGATAGGAGATGGGAGGGAACGAGATCCAGAAGTGACTCCTATCAGGTCAGAGGAAGATCCTTTGGATCCTAGTGGGTCAGAGATGTGGATTTGGCTTCGGAAGCTGCAACATCCAAGTGTTTCGCCTCCTGATAGCTTAGGTAGTTTAGGTAGTTTTTGAGATGGTTCTGCACCAATAGCTGAGCACAGAGTAGATGTATACTTCTTCAACTCTTTCTTGTCTGTTTTCTTGGTGGTTTGAACTCCAGGTACTGTTTGAGAAGAAGTGGAAGGGAGCAGACCTCTCAAAATAAGTTTATTTTTTCTATGAACCAAGGTCCATGGATTAAAGGCCTTACAAATATCACAGGACACGTTCAAATGAGCTGGGCCTGGACAGCAGACACAAAAATCATATGCATCTGACAAAGGTATCTTGTGGCCATAGGCCTTGCATTTTTTAAATCTATTTATTGTTTTCAACCTTTCTAATAAAATGTGTCCAAAGGCTATAATCTAAGAGAAAGAGAAAAGTAAAGTTCTTTTTTTAAAGAAAAAAATTAAGGGAAAAAAGTTTCCACCAATGGTAACAGAGACTACTGCTGGGGTGTGAGGAAAGAAAACCAAAAAAATACCAACAATGATAATAACGTTACAATAAAAAGTGTAGGGCGGGTAAGATAGGGCTACTATAAGAGGAAGATAAAGGAAAAATATAATAAATCTGCCTTTTCTACTCACAAATACCACAAAGCTTGAAAGCTAACAGTGACTACATTCATACATGAAGGCAACAAATGACATTGAGAGCTTTCAGTGTTCCACAAGCTGTAAAAAGGGGCCAGGTTGGATCAGAGGGTCGGATCTGACCCCAATCATTGAGGAATGAATGAAAATGACAACATCAGATCTACACTTCAAAACTCCCACTATAAAGTTAAATATATAAACTACCTAAACTATGACTATATATCTAATCTGTATCTATTTATATACATATAACATCTATATCAAAGTACTAAAAAAATTCTATAATATCACACTGTATTACACAGAAAAACAGGGTATCTTAAGTATATCTACTTAAACTAACTCTAAAACTATGTTAGACCTAGTACTTAATTCTATAGGTAAAAGGAGGAGTAAGAGATTTTAGACAAAAGGTTGTTTTCACTTATCATGAATGCTCAGAGCCCTTGGAGAACACTTCTAGTCAAACAAGCGGCACATAAGATCTGAGGTAAGTCATCTAGGGGAAGGGAACTGTGAGTAGGGGAGGATTCAAAACTCTCAGATCCAGTACTCTGGTATAAGGAGCCAAGATCGGAACCAGCAGAATCTGACAACCCAAACAATAAATTGGACAAAACCAGACAGCACTGGATCAACAGGCATTGCATTGCCATGTATTTTTTAACAGACTAATCCTTAGTGATTTGCTGGAAAATCTTAAAATGTATAAAGGACATGGCAAGATATGAGAAAAATTTAAGGATGTTCTACAAAATCAGGAACAGTTGAGAGAAGTATGAGTGAGGTATGTGCAGTTTAGTCACCCTTCAGTAGTAAACTAAAAGAATGCTCAGGAGATGAATGCAAAAATCTATTAGCAACAATATTTTCCAAATAAAAAAAAATAAAGATCACTTACAACATAATACTGATTTCCAGTATGAAAATGTTCAGAGAGATCCTCTGTGCCAAACTCATAATCTGTTACTTCATGCACACCATCTATTCCACAAAAACTTGGTTCTGGCTGAACATTTCTGAGATCATAAATCACATGCTGCTCTTCAGATGATGACTGTAGTGGTGCAATTTCATACCAGGACTCATTAATTTTCAGAAGGCCACTAGAAAGTAAATTAACAAATGAGTCAAAAAATGCACCACATCATATCATCAAACAGGGGGTTCCATCTATCTTTTATTTCTATCATGTACATTCGCCAAACTTTCATGTATAGACCTTATTATACAAACCAATTACTGCAGATAGAAAGAGACCACTTGTCTTATCTGCAGTTTACTCAAATGTTGCAACTACTGTACATCATAAATTCTAATCAGTCATACAGGTATTATATTATGTGTACAGTCTGTAGTACATGGATGGATATTAAAGCCTACCATATCCGGTAAATACATTCTTAACCACAGTATGAATTATTCTTGGCTCTAAACCAAATTTTGGTTAATCTTAAATGAATGTACAAAACAGTACTAATAAAAAGCAGAATTAAATGAATTGGAGATTAACCCAGCAATTCCATGAAAGGAGACATTCCAGCACATGCAGAATATTATACTGCAAACTTTACTGTTTCCTCTCATTTAAATGTACAGCAAACACAAAATATGTGCACACCACAACAGTGGAGCTCTATGACCCCTGACCAACTACTTCAACCACTACCACTAGCTACCTTAGGTACTAGTTGCCCCAGCATAAAAAACTTCCATAAAGCTCACACTCCTTCCTCTCTCCCATAATTCTCCATGTCTCTTCTCTTATTCAGATCTCTAAAATACACCAAAATAGCAAATAGAAACATATAATCATAACCCATACAACCAATCCTCAAACATCACCTGTAGACCAAACTACTAAATGTCTCTGGAAACTGGGTGGAGATACTGAAGTAGATGGGCATGTATCATGAAGATATGTTGTGATGGTAAGTAAAAAGAAGTTAAGTACTCACCATAACAATCCATCTGTGTTGTCCATTTTCATTCTTCCTCAACTATTGAGTTCGGATCTGAGCCATCGGATCCAACTTGGCCATTGCCAAAGCTCGCGTCAACCAAATATCTCGAGTTTCTCCTTTACCAATAATGCACCTCTCTCAAATACCTCAGACCTTGTTTGCTGCTTAGTAGAGAGTAAAGGATGAAAGAGGTAAGTGGAGAAGCCATATCTAGAAGTCATATGTAAAAACCAAGTATTCAGGGATCCAGAAGTCTTAGGATGGGGTTGGTGGGAGGGGAGTTGAGGAAGAATGAAAACTGACAACACAGATAAAATGTTATGGTGAGTACATAACTTCTTTATCTGATGTCAATTTTCATTCTATCCTCAACTGAGTCCCTATCTTTTAGTTATGTACTTACCATAACTTCGGATGTATGGGATCCATCTCGCCTACATTCATAACTGATGGGTTCGGAGCCGATCCATCGGCTCCGACTCGGCCACTATATACTAGAAAGAAGTCTCTAATTGGCTGGGCTACCCCTTATCCCATAATGCACCATGCCTGCTTCCCCAGATCTTGTTTGTTCGCTTTCATACCTACATCCAGACACAGAGACATACCAGCAACTGTAACAAACTAAAGTCCTTCAAGAGAAAAACTCAGTAAGTAGCAACATTCCCTCTAAATCCAATGGGAAGGGGGAAGGAGGGCGGGTACGTATGAATGTAGGCGAGATGGATCCCATACATCCGACGTTATGGTAAGTACATAACTAAAAGATGTAATGGGATCCTATCTCGCCTACATTCATAACTAATTGGCTGGGCTACCCCTTATCCCATAATGCACCACGTCTGCTTCCCCAGATCTTGTTTGTTCGTTTTCATACCTACATCCAGATACAGAGACATACCAGCAACTGTAACAAACTAAAGTCCTTCAAGAGAAAAACTCAGTAAGTAGCAACATTCCCTCTAAATCCAATGGGAAGGGGGAAGGAGGGAGTGCAGATGAATGTGGAGATGGATCCCATACATCCGAAGTTATGGTAAGTACATAACTAAAAGATGTAATGGGATCCTATCTTGCCTACATTCATAACTGATGGGATAGCGTCCCTAGCACCTAAATCCCAGGTGGCTCATTGGAAAACACTCCTGAGAACTGTGGAACCAAAGGAAGCTCTACCTTGAGAAGCCACATCTATCTTGCAATGAGAAATGAAGGTGTCCGGAGAAGTCCAGGTAGCAGCCACACAGATATCATCTATCGATAATTTGGAGTGGAATGCTACAGAAGTAGCCATTGCCCTGGTAGAATGAGCCCTGACTGGGAAGGGTAGCTCTTTGCCGGACCGTGAATAAATGAAGGAGATGCAATCTTTAATCCATTTGGCTATGGTGGTTTTAGCCACCGGTTGACCCAACCTATTTTCCGCAAAGGACAAAAACAGCTGATCTGACTTTTGTGTCTGATTGGTCCTACTTAAATAAAAACACAGTTGTCTGTGAACATCCAACTGATGGAAAATATATTCTGCGCTATTGGAGAATTTGGGAAAAAACACAGGGAGCTCCAAGGATTGTTGAATGCATAAGGGGGATGCTACCTTGGGCAAGAAAGAGGGATTTAACTTGAGGGACACTCTGTCTTTGTGAAAGGTCAAATAAGGAGGATTAGAACAGAGAGCCTGAAGCTTGGCAGAGGTTATTGCCACCAAAAAGGCGGTTTTCCAAGATAGAAATTTTATATCACAAGTAGCTGCTGGTTCAAAGCGGTGGGCAGTTAAAGAAGCTAGAACCATATTCAGGTCCCAAGGGGGCACAGGATGGGCTATTGGGGGCCGAAGGAGCCACGCTCCTTTAAGGAAAGATTTGCAAAGCCTGTTTGCCATCAAGGAAGGCTCAAAGGAGACATGAAAGTTAGAGATAGCCGCCAGTTGGACTTTAATTGTGGAAACTGAAGAGCCCAAATAAAACAAAGAAGCCAGGAAGTCTAAAACTTGAGGTACTGGGGCGGTAAGGGGATCTATACCTCGTTGCTGGGCCCAAAGAGCAAACCTCTTCCATTTGCTGGAATACAGTTTAATAGTGGAAGGTTTGTGAGAAGAGGACAAAATGTGGATGACGTCTGGAGAAAAAGAGTTATCTCTGACTAAGGTTGGAAGTGGAGTAACCAAGCGGCCAACCTCAAGGACCTGAGGGATGGGTGAGACTGTCTCAACTGATGAGTTAACAGGTTGGGCACCAGGTCCAGAAACCATGGGCCTTCCACCGCATACCTCAGAAGGAAGGGGAACCAAACCTGACGAGGCCAGTGTGGAGTGATCAAAATCATGTCGCTTCCTAGATAAATCACCTTCTGTATCACCTTCGGGAGAAGAGGAACCGGAGGGAAGGTGTAAAGTAGACCGGTGGGCCAACTGTGAGCTAGGGCGTCCCTGGGAATCTGCCTCTGAGAGGGAGTCAGAGTGAAGAACTCCCTGCATTTCGCATTGTGAGGGCTGGCGAACAAGTCGCAACAAGGGAGGCCCCACTTGGCGAAGATGTTTGCAGCCACTCTGTCGTTGAGGGACCACTCGTGGGGCAACAGGAAAGTCCTGCTCAGCCTGTCTGCAATCACATTGGATTTCCCCGGAATGTGCGTTGCCACTAGGAAACGCTGGGTAGCAATCGCCCAATGCCACACTCTCATGGCCTCTCGGCAAAGAGGGTAGGACCTGGTTCTGCCTTGCTTGTTTATGTACCAGACTACCGACATGTTGTCGGATAGAATCGCAATAGTACCCCGGGGAAGAGCATGATGAAGTGCTTGCAACGCCAGTAGCACTGCTCTCATTTCCAGGATATTGATATGTAAGTGCGTTTCATGAACCTGCCACGTGCCTTGGACAGACCTGTCTAGATAATGACCCCCCCACCCTATCTGGGAGACATCCGTGGTCACCATGGTGATGGGAGGCTGAAGAACAAAGGGTCGCCCCTGGTCCAGGTTGGACCGAAGCAGCCACCAACGTAGGTCCCGACGGCAAATTTCCGTAATCTGGACCAAATGGTTCAAGGGGAGTTCCTGAAAGGACCATTGAACCGACAGTAGCCATTGCAGCACCCGCATGTGCAGCCTGGCTAAGGGGACTAGAAGAATAGTCGAGGCCATCGTGCCCAATAACTGCAGAATCATTCTGGCCTGAACTCATGATCTGGGTAACAAGGTTTGGACCTGAGACTGCAGGACATGAATCCTTTCTACCGGCAAGAATGCCCGCATTCTTCTTGTGTCTAACTCTGCGCCTATAAAGGTAATACGCTGAGACGGCTGCAGCACAGATTTTCCCCAATTGAACGTGATTCCTAGTGAATGACCCAAACTGACTGTGGTCATAAGCGCCCAAACTAATAGATGCTTGGAGGTGGCAGTAAGGAGCCAGTCGTCTGGATAGGGAAACACTTGGAATCCTAGACTTCTCAAATGAGCTGTCACTACTGCCAGACACTTGGTGAACACCCTGGGGGCTGTGGTGAGACCAAAGGGCAGTGCTCGGAACTGGAAATGACTGGCTCCCAGGCGGAAGCATAAATGACTCCTGGACTCTTGACTTATCAGAATGTGGTAGTAAGCGTCCTTGAGATCTAAGGAGCACACCCAGACATCCTTCTCCAATAACGGGAGAATGGACTGAAGGGTGACCATTTGGAATTTGGATTTTTTTACAAAGCGATTCAATGATCTGAGGTCCAAAATGGGCCTTAAGTCCCCTGTCTTTTTTGGCACCAAAAATAGTCTTGAGTAAGTTCCTGATCCGATCTGGTCGGCGGGGATAGGCTGGATGACTCCTTTTCTTAGCAGCTTTGAAACCTCGACCGCTGCTTGATCCCGCTGACTGGGTGGCACATCCGGGATTTTCCTGATAGGAAGAGGGGGGTTCTTGATGAAAGGGATGAGATAGCCTCCGGTTATGGTCCGGAGCACCCACTGATCCTTGGTGACAGATTCCCAAGCCTGTGGGTGTTCCGCAAATCGATCCCCGACTGGCTCCGAAGATGCGCAGCCGGGCCACATCTCAGGGACGGTGAGCATAGGATGGACCACGAAAGGAATCGCGGTCTCCAGAGTTACAGGGGCCTCTGCCGCCTCTGGGGCGGCGTCTTCCTGAATCCCCCCCCTGCCTCTAGAGGGGGGATCACTCGGTGGAGTAGGGAAAGACCTTTGAGATTTCCTGAACCACATTTTCCCTCCTCTCTGGGCCTTGGGGTAAGGTCTAGAGGGAACGGAAAAACAGGCCCCCATGGCAGTCAAGGTCTTACCCTCCTGCTCGCACCGAGTCATTGTGTCCTTCACCTTGGGTCCAAACAGGGAGGACCCATCAAAGGGTGCGTCGGCGAAGGAAGACTTAAAGGCCTCCACAAAGGGACACAAGCGTAACCAGGCGTGTCTTCTAAGAGCCATGCCTGTTCCCGCTGCTCTACTCGCCCCTTCGGCCGCACATGAGCCTCATGGACGAGTTGACTATCGAAGATATGGTAGTCATCTGGGCGCCAACAGTTTGGGCTAATGCCACAGGAAGATTACCCATAAGAGACTCACCTAACTCTTTGAGGAGGTCCCTTTGGAGCCTGGTAAAATGACAAAGATAATTCAGTGACCGCAGGGTAAAGGCCGCTGAAGAAAGGGTATGCTTCCCGTACCTATCCATGCTCCTGGAATCCTTATTAGGAGGGTGAATAGACGTTGAAGCCTCTGCCACGTCCTGCTGAGTGGCAGATGCCACCACCATCGCATCTACTGCAACTCCTTTAGTCAAAAATTCCTTTTGAGGAGGGTCTGAGAGGAACTTGTTAGGTCTGGCAGGCACCGGTTCCACAATGTCAGGGTGTTCCCACACCCTTCGAGAAACTAAATTTAGTAATTCTTCGAAGGGTGGAGACACCCAGGAGGCGGAGGGCTGGGCCCCAAAGGTCTTGAGGAAGACTGACTCCTCTGCAGAAGGGGTTTTGGACTGCCAATCGCCTCTCTGTCTCAGGATCTCGAGGATATCTGAGAATGAGACGTCATCCGAGGACGATTTTGGGGACCCCTCCACATCATCGAGGTCAGTATCTGATGTGATAGACTCATCCTGGGAGTCAATGTGCTTCCTCTTGCACAATTTGTTTCTTGGAGGTTCATCTGAAGCAGATTCAGAAGGACCTCCCAGGAGAAGGGAACCCCCCCAAGGGGGTATCCTCAGGCCCTGGGGCCCCACTGTCGAGGGAATGAAGCACACCAGAAGCACCAGTTCCCAAGTCTAGGGATGGTGAGATGGAGACTTGCTGAGCCGGCAAGGACATGGCCAGCGCACTCCTCATGGCCTCAAAAGCAGGACCTCCAGACTCTATGGAGGACACAGGCTGAGAGAACACGGCGGTACGGGGAATCCCTGTGGCCGACGCTCCGAGGGGAAGACTAGGCACCGAAGCTACCAGTTCCAAAGTGTTCCCCTCGGCCCCGACCGAGGAAGTCCTGCACCAACCCTGACGCCGAGGACAGGGTAGGAATGATGGTCAGAACAGAGAAGCTCCGAGGGAGTCTCGGTTCCGACTGGACAACTCTGCTCCGCTCTACCATCACCGACTCCAATGGCTCCGAGGAGGTTGGAGGAGGAATCGGATGTGTCGAAGTGGGGACTGGCTCCGGAGCCGAGTGGGCTGGAGCCGAGACCATTTTTGCAAAAACCGGGGACTGGAAAAGCCTCTGGATAACTCTGTCCAAATCTGAGTCTGACAACCTGGAGGATTTAGAGGAAATAGATGGGGGCCGAGACGACTTCTCTCTCGGCTCCGATAGACCAGGGGACCGGCTCCAAAATGGCTCCAACACCATCGGCACCAGATGAATAAGCATCGGCGCTGAAGGGGACTTCGGGGCCGGGGGGGGAGAGTCTGAGCTGCACACCTCCAATGGCTCCGAGACCAAAGGAGCCGAAGCAGATGATTCACCTCTCGATCCCCCAACCTGCGGCTCTGACACCAATGGAGCTGAGGAAAGAGGTATCGAGGCAGACCCTTCCACCCGAGGCTCCAAAGCCATTGGAGCCGAGGAAGAAGAGGTCGACCTATGCTTCTTGGAAGTCTGTTCCGACGGACTGGTCGGAGCCGACGACCTTTTCTTTTTAGAAGCTGGAGAGGAAGGAGAAGCCAAAGCTTCCTCAAAGGAGGGCTTAATAAGGCCCTTAAGGATCAATTTATTTTTCCATTCTTGAAGGACCCTAGAGGAAAAGGCATGACAAACACTACATGTTTCCTGCAAATGTTTTGGTCCTAAACAATATACGCAAACAGCATGGCTATCAGTAAGAGACATTTTGGAGTTGCACTTGGTGCACTTTTAAAAACCAGACTTCTGCTCTTTAGACATCCTATACACAACTATTTCCCACAACGAAAAGCAAACCTTAAAGTAGGGCACGAGCCCTTTGACTCAAACGGGAGTGGCCCGAGATACAAAACACAAAAACGGGCAGAAGCCCTCTAACTTAAACGGGCTTAGCCCAATAAATCAGGACGTACAGTAGAGTCAAAATCAACACACTCACACACAAATAAGGGCAAGGGCCCTTTAACTTAAACGGGCCTTGCCCGGTAAGTAGAAAAAATACCAACAACCAAAAACAGGATCACACACACACGTAAAGCTGTTAAAACAGCTGTTTGTTAAATTTGTGAAGAAAACCCTAGGTCAAAAGACCAAAAAGTAATTAAAAAACCACTTAGCTCCAGTCAAGTCGAGACCACGTCTAGCTTGAAAAGTGGCAAACGAGATCTGGGGAAGCAGGCGTGGTGCATTATGGGATAAGGGGTAGCCCAGCCAATTAGAGACTTTGTTCTAGTATATAGTGGCCGAGTCAGAGCCGATGGATTGGCTCCGAACCCATCAGTTATAAATGTAGGCGAGATAGGATCCCATTACATCTATGTGTTTCCAGGGTGGAATCAAGGAAGGATATTCCTGAGCACCATAGAACCAAATGTTGCCCTACCTCTGGAGACCAGACCCAACTTGTAATGAGTGACAAAGGTGTGGGGAGTAGCTCAAGTTGCTACTGCACATATATCATCCATGGACATTTTTGACTGAAAAACTGTGTAAGTCACCATGGATCTAGTGCTGTGTGCTATCAAGGAATGTGGAAGAGTAATGCCAGGTTTAGTATAAATGAAGGAAATGCAATATGTCAACCACTTTGGTAATGTAATCTTATAAACTGTTTTTCCCAAAGTTGGTTCAGAAAATGAGATGAAAAATTGGTCAGCTTTTCTGATTTTCCCAGTCCTATGAAAATAAAAGCATAACTGTCTATAAACATTCAGTAAATGCAAGATATATTCTCCTTTGCTGGTAAACTAAGGAAAGAACACTGGTACATTAATGGCTTGATTAATACTGGATTCTGACACTACCTTCAGCAGAAATTACGGATTAATACGTAAGGTCACTCTGTCTTTGTGGAAAATGAAGTATGGAGGTTTAAAGGATAATACTTGGACATCAGAAATTCTTCTTGCAGAAGTAATGGCAACCAAGAAAGTTATGTTCCATGCATGATATTTAAGGTGACATATAGCTGCTTGTTAAAAAAGTGATTGTATGAGAGACTACAGCATCAGATTTAAATCCCATGGAGGGATAGGGTCTTTATAAGGAGTCCTTAGGAAAAGTGTACCTTTCAAGAAGGCCTTCCACAATTTGTGAAAAGCTATGGAGGAGCCATTAAATCCAGTGTTGTAATTGGAAATTGCTGCCAGTTGCACTTTAACAGTTGAAGAACTAGCACCATTTAGAAATAAGTGTGCTTGAAAGTCCAAAATATAATTGATAGGGGCTGAAAAAGGGTCAAAGTTGCACTGTTGCACCAAAATAACAAACCTTCTCTGTTTACTGCTGTTTACTGGAATATATTTTTCTTGTCAAGGGTTTATGGGAAGATAAAATTATACAGCAAACAGGTGAAGAGAGCATGGATTGTCTGGCTATTAACGGAATTCGAGAAGCCGGTCAGTCAGCTTGAGGTATGGTATATCTGGATGCAACGTACCTTTCGGGTGAAACAGGAGGTCCGGAGCTGAATCTAGGTTCCACTATGGTTGAACCAGGTGAGATGAGAGGAAGGGAAAACAAATTTGTCAAGGTCAATAGAGTGCAATAAGGATTACTGTGCTCTTCAACCTGGCAGTGCAGAAATTTTGGGATTAATGGCATCAGTAGATAAGCATATAGAAGATCGGGGAGGGGGCACTTGTGAAGTAGAGCATCCCTCTGTGACTTCCCCTGTGGCGGAATTAAAGTAGTTGCTGCACTTGTTTAGGGGAGAAGCAAAGAGGATGCAGCAAGGCTGGCCCCACTGATGGAAAATCTTGTCCACCACAATTTCGTTGCGGGACCATTTGTGAGGAAGAAGAACACACCTGCTCAGTTTGCCTGCTATTACACTGTATTTCCCCAGAATGTGCATTGCTAATAGAAAGCTGTTGGAAAAGATTGCTCACTGCCAGACCCTGAGAGCTTCTCGACACAATGGGTAGGATTTGGCTCCCCCGTGTTTGTTGATGTTCCTTACAACTGAGATGTTGTCTGTTTGAATGGCAATCACTCCAGATGGGACAGGATCTTGAAATGCCTGCAATGCTAACAGCACCGCTCTCATCTCCAGGATATTTATGTGCAAACTGGCCTCTTCGGGGGACCAAGTGCCCTGGACTGTCTTTCCCAGATTATGCCCCCCCCCCCTCCAATCTGGAAAGCATCAATGGTCTCTAAGGCTTTGGACTGTTGGGGAATGAAAGGATGGCCTTGACATATTTGGTTGGATTGAATCCAACAATTCAGATCTCTTTTGCACATCTGGGTAATTTTTATCTGGTATGACACTGACTGATAAAGGATTGATCATCGAGCAGCTAGCATCCACTGAAGGATCCTAATGTAAAACCTGGCTAGTGGAATAAGAAGTTATGTACTCACCATAACGTTTCATCTGAGTAGGTATCTTCATTTGTCTGCAACCTGTGGGATACGGATCCGATCTCGGATCCGAGCCGGCAACTTCTAACATATCATTGATCCAAGCTCCTAGCTCCTCCCCCTTACCCATAATCCCCTGCCTGCCCTAACTGACCTCAGATCAAGTTTGCCCCATAGCACAACAGATAACAGGTGTCCCAAAGGGAACATATGCTAATAACACAAGAGCGATCCAATCGGTCAGGAGGAAGGAGGGGGGGATGGTTGCAGACAAATGAAGATACCTACTCAGATGGAACGTTATGGAGAGTACATAACTTCTTAATCTGAAGTAGGAACTTCATTGGTCAGCAACCTGTGGGACAGAGTCCCCAGCTACCTAAGTCTTGGGTGGCCTTCATGGAAGGATATTCCGGAGCACCGCAGAGGCAAAGGACGCTCTACCTCGGGAAGCAACATCTATTTTATAATGGCTGATAAATGTGTGAGATGAAGCCCAAGTGGCTGCGGAACAAATGTCATCCAGTGGAACCCTAGCTTGAAAGGCCGCAGAAATGGCAACGGCCCTAGTAGAATGAGCATGGACTCCTTGAGGTGCAGGCCTCCCCGAACTCTGATATGCTAACAGAATACAACTCGAGATCCATCTAGAGAGAGAAACCTTAGAAACTGATTTTCCGAAATTACTTTTGGCAAAGGAGATAAACAGCTGATCGGATTGCCTATGACCAGTAATTCTGTGGATATAAAAATGTAATTGTCTGTGTACGTCCAAGGAATGAAGCTTGTACTCTCCTTTGTTATGAAAGTTGGGGAAAAACACTGGGAGATTGATGGATTGATTGATGTTCGCTTCTGAAGATACCTTAGGTAGAAAGGACGGGTTGATTCTGAGGTAAACCCTATCCGGGTGAAAAACCAAATATGGTGGTTTGAAACAAAGGGCTTGTAATTCCGATACCCTTTTGGCTAAAGTTATGGCCACCAAAAAGGCTGTCTTCCAAGAGAGAAATTTCCGATTAACCGTGGCAGCCGGTTCAAATGGGGGACCAGTCAAGGCCTGCAAGACTAAGGATAAATCCCATGGAGGTACCACCTCTTTAACTGGAGGCCTAAGGAGGAAGGTACCCTTGAGGAAGGTCTTATATAGCTTGGAAGTGATAATAGGACCAGGCTCTTGCCCCACATGGTAGTATGAGATTGCTGCCAGCTGTACCTTGACTGTGGAAGAACTAGCCCCCTGGTGAAAAAGAGAGGTTAGAAAATCTAGAAATAGAAGTTATGTCCTTACCATAACGTTCCATGTGGAGTGTTCATCTCGCCTTTGTTCTTACACATGGGTTCGGAGCTGATCCTCGGCTCCGTGTCGGCCGCTTGCAAGCTCTGCATCGAGAAGAAGCTCGAGACAATCTAATACCCACAATCCCCCTCTGCCTTTACCTCAGATCTAGTTTGCAAGCAAACCAGTCTCTAGAGAGAGCTCACTCATGCTTACATCACATATGCACAGAACTAAGAGTCTATATATATATATATATATAGACACATACACATATATATACATGTCAGCTATGTACACAACAACTGCAAAGCAGAAGCAGAATGCCCCAGGCCAGGCACCAAAAAGTGAACGTTCTTCCTAAGGGCGGGAGGGTGGGAATGTAAGAACAAAGGCGAGATGAACACTCCACATGGAACGTTATGGTAAGGACATAACTTCTATATGTGATAGTGTTCAATCTCGCCGTTTGTTCTTACACATGGTAGCGTCCTAGCTCCTTGTTCCTGAGGAACTCACGGAAGGACGTTCTTGAGCACAGTGGAACCAAAGGTTGCCCTGTCCCTAGAAACCTTGTCTACCTTATAATGAGAAATGAATGTATGTGGCTTAGACCAAGCAGCAGCCGCAAATAGCGTCTAGTGGTAGGCGGGCTGCATGAGCCAGGGATGTAGACACTGACCTTGTGGAATGTCCTTTGGGTTTGTGCAAAAGCGTTTGATTTGAAGAATCATAGACATAGATTATACAATCCGTTAACCACTTAGAAAGAGTTCTTTTGGTAACCGCTAATCCTTTCCTGTTATCAGCAAAGGCCACAAAAAGTTGATCAGTTTTCCTGTGATCTTTTGTTCTATCCAAGTAAAACCTCAGCTGTCTGTGCACATCTAATTTGTGCAACATATACTCCATTTTGTTGGAGTGATTCTTGAAGAAAGTGGGTAATTCAATGGACTGATTAATATTATTAATAGAACAAACTTTAGGGAGGAAGGATGAATTAGTTCGAAGAGAAACTCTGTCAGAGTGAAAGATCAAATAAGGGTGCTTAATGGAGAGAGCTTGAAGTTCAGATACTCGCCTAGCGGATGTAATGGCTACCAAAAAGAGAGTCTTCCAAGACAAAAATTTCAATGGGCAAGAGGAGGCTGGTTCAAAGGGGGGCAATATTAATTTAGATAACAACAAGTTTAGACTCCAAGGGGATGTAGGAGATCTAATTGGTGGTCTAATATGAAAAACTCCTTTTAAAAAGGCTTTACAAAGTCTGTGGGCCATAACAGGAGCCCCACATTCTTCCACATGAAAATTAGAAATGGCAGCCAATTGAACTCTTAATGTGGCAGGAGAAGCACCCTGATGGAACAATTCTGTTAAAAACTCTAATATTTTATTCAAAGGAGCTATAAAAGGATCCAATTGCTGTGTATTCGCTCAGAATACAAATCACTTCCATTTACTAGAATATGTTTTAGTAGTGGAAGCTTTATGAGAAGCCACCAATATATTCTGAACTGCGGGCGAAAGAAGATCAGACCTGGCTAAGTTGGGAATTGGAGCAGCCAAACTGCTAGATGGAGGGACAAGAGCGCGGGATGGGGAGCCCCTGACGAGTGAGTCAATAGATCTGGCTCTGGGTCCAGGATCCAGGGTCCCCGGATGCAGTGTGTCTTCAGGCAGGGAAACCAAATTTGACGAGGCCAGAATGGGGCAATGAGGATTATTGTCCTGTGTAGGTTTCTGGCTTTCTGGAGAAACTTTGATATCAGGGGAAATGGAGGAAATGCGCACAGGAGTCCCGGGGCCAATCGTGAATTAGTGCGTCCTGGGGACTTCCCTGGAGGGGTAATAGGGCAAAGTAGCTCCTGCATTTGGCGTTCATTGGAGACGCAAAGAGCTCGCAGGAAGGCTGGCCCCACGCGAAAAATCTTTTCGCAACTGACTGTTTTAGGGACCACTGTGCGGTAACAGAATTGCTCTGCTCAGCCTGTCGGCTATGACGTTGGATGACCACGGGATGTGCGTTGCTATTAGAAAGCGACCCGTGGACTCCGCCCATTGCCAGATTCTCATGGCCTCTCTGCATAGCTGATAGGACTTGGTTGCCCCTTGCTTGTTTATGTACCAGACTACCGTCATGTTGTCCGTCTGAACTGCAATAGTTCCCAGAGGAAGAAGGGGAGCAAAGTGTTGCAACGCTAGAAACACTGCCCTCAACTCTAGAACATTGATGTGCAGATTGTACTCCAAATTGGTCCATTCGCCTTGGACTGTCTGTCCCTGAAAGATGCCCCCCCACCCTATCAGGGAAGCGTCCGTGGTCACCGTAACTGTAGGGGTATCACAAATGGTCTCCCTTGGAAAGGTTGCACGTTTGTAGCCACCATTTTAGGTGTGTTTTGCATGTGTTCGTTATAAGAATCTCGTGTGTCAGAGGTAGTTGTTGGAACGACCATTGTGCAAACAGTAGCCATTGTAGGACTCTCATGTGCAGTCTTCCCAAGGGTATTGCAATAAGAGAAGCTGACATGAGTCCCAAAACCTTCAGTACCAGTTTTGCTGGGGATTTCCTGGACAAGAGAAGAAGACGTATGTGAGTCTGAAGTGAAAGTATCCTTTCTGGAGGAAGTCTTAGAATTAACTGACGTGTGTTTAATTCCGCTCCTATGAACAAGATACTCTGTGATGGCTGAAGTAAGGATTTTCGAAGTTTACGGAAATTCCTAGGTGAACACACAGTTGAAGAGTATAGTCTCTGGCCTGTAGTAGTTGACGCTGGGTGGTGGCAGAAAGGAGCCAGTCGTCCAGATACGGAAACACCTGGAATCCTTGGCGTCTCAAGTGAGACGCTACCACTGCCATGCATTTGGTGAAGACTCTGGGGGCTGAGGTCAGACCAAAGGGCAGGACTCGAAATTGAAAGTGACTGGCCCCCAGCCGGAAGCGCAAATGATCTCTGGATGCCCTGGCCATTTTGATGTGGTAGTACGCATCCTTCAGATCTATTGAGCACATCCAGTCGTCCTTCTGTAAGAATGGAAGGATCGATTGAAGCGTGACCATTCGGAACTTTTCTTTCTTGACGAAGGTATTGAGGTCGCTTAGGTCCAGAATGGGCCTCCAGTCCCCTGTTTTCTTTGGAACTAAAAAGAACCTTGAGTAAGTCCCGAATCCTTGCTGGTCCGCTGGGACTGGTTGGATGACTCTTTTTCTAGCAGCTTTGAAATTTCTATAGCTGCTGGCTCTCGCAGATGGGGCGGTACATCTGGGAGTCTTTTCTTTGGAATGGGATGGGATAGAAAAGGTATGTAATAACCTCTGGTAACCACGCTTTTTACCCACTTGTCTGTAGTTATGTTTTGCCAGGCCTGAGGGTATAAAGCTAAGCGACCCCCGACTGCCTCCAGAGCAGGACAGTCGGGCCTCCTCTCAGGAGTGCTGGAAAGGTTTACCAGGGAGTGTATCCCTGTCACCTTGATGCTGCGGACCCCCTCTGCCGCCAGGGCGGCGTCTTCCACCTCTGCCCCCTCCTCTGCCTCTAGAAGGGGCATCACCCTGTGTGCCTGGGAAAGATCCTTGGGGTTTTCGAAACCACATTTTTCCACCACGTTGCCCTTTGGGAGTGCGGTCTGGATGGGGTGGAAAACGGACTCCGACAGCAGACAGAGTCTTTCCCTCCTGCTCACACCGGGTAAGGGTCTCCTTTACTTTGGGGCCAAAAAGAGTGGCACCGTCAAATGGGGCGTTAGTAAAGGAAGACTTGAAGGCTTCCACAAATGAACATAAGCGCATCCAGGATTGTCTGCGAAGAGCAATCGCTGAAGCTGCTGCCCTACTCGAACCTTCGGCTGCGTAAGAGATCAGCCTCATGGACGAGTTCACAATGGATGTAAGGGTATTAAGTTGCGCTGTCACTTTCTCTGAGACAGCAGCATCTGTAGTACCCTGGAGGGTATCTCCCAACTCTTTGACTAGATCCCTCTGTAGTCGTGTAAAATGGGTCAAATAGTTCAGGGATCGCATGGAAAAAGCCGCTGAACTAAAAATGCACTTCCCGTACCTGTCCATAGTCCTAGAATCTTTATTAGGGGGATGGACAGATGAGGAAGATTCCGACATCTCCTTTTTCGTGGCCGCTGCCACCACCATAGCATCCACTGGAACTCCTTTTGTTAAGTAGGTCTTGTCCTGAGGTGCAGTGATATACTTATTGGGTTTCCTTGGGACTGGTTCCACTGTGTCAGGAGCCTCCCACGCCCTTCGAGCAATAAGTTCCATTAATTCGTCGAAGGGCGGAGTGACCCAGGAGGAAGAAGGGCAAGCACCGAATGCCTTCAGCAAAACTGACTCATCCTCAGAAGGGGGAAGGGAGTGCCAGTCACCTCTCTGTTTCAGGATCTCCAATATGTCCGAAAAGAGAGACATCTTCTGAAGGTGACTTAGGGGACCCTTCTGACTCATCTAAGTCAGTATCGGATGTCAAGGATTCTTGTGGAGAATCCAAGTGTCTCCTCTTACACAATCTTTTCCTAGGGACTTCTTCGTGGGAGCATCCAAGAAGCCTCCGAGGAAGAGGGGCACCCTCCAGGGGTGGCTGAGACACTGGTGCTCGACGCTTGGATGTGGCCGTGGGTGCAGAGGAGGATAACGGCCCTTTATGGGGAGGAGAGGTTGCTTCCACTGATGTGGTTGTCTGGGTAGACAACACCTTCCTCATTAGGTCGAACGCCCGGGTCCCGAATCGAAGAATCTCCGGTTCGAAGAAATGGGAAGAATCCCGAAACAGGCACCAAAGGCATCGACCCGAGGACGGAGCCGAATCGATCCGCCGAGGCCCCGAGGGAAGAGTCGGAACCGAACGTCGGTTCGACTCGCCCCGGAACCAAGGACAGATCGTCGGCTCCGAGACTCGTACCGGTCCGACGGAGTCGAGGTGAGAGGAACAGACCAAGAAAAGGACGGTTCTGGACCCGAGGGCTCCACAATCAGAAGATCAACCTCTTCCGGCTCCAAAGACTGGACAGGTCTCGGAGGAGAAATGGATGGAGACAATGGGAGGCCTTCAAGTTTCGACACCAACTGGGTGGAAACTGAAATAAGTTTGGACAGGGCCGAATGCTCCAATAACTTCTGCACCACACGATCCACATCGACATCGGAGAGTTTGGAAGAAGAACGGGTCGAAGGAACCGAAGACGGAGCCGACCTCAATAAAGTCGATGGAGGGAGCTCCATCACCGGTTCCAAGACTCGAGGCTCAGGAACCGACACCAGTTGAACACTCGCCCAAGTCTGTGGAACCGGTGATCTAACTTTACTCGAAGAGCTCGGAGCCGATGACTTGGGCTCCGACGTCTTCGATTCCTTCGAGGATTTCGATGCCTGGTCAGAAGCATCCAGAGCCTCCTGAAAGGAAGGTTTTAGTAATCCTCTGTCCATGAGTTTCCTGCGCCTATCTGTCATGACCCTCCCACTAAAAGAGTGACAGATTGAACAGTCCTCTTGTAAGTGGAGAGGGCCAAGGCAGTAGACACAGGAACTATGGTTGTCAGTCACTGACATTTTTTGGCCACACTGACAACGCTTAAAACCTGATTTCACTTTATCAGACATTATACAGTAAGATAAGAGACAAGTCCAGTATAAAAGTCAAATCCGGTGAAAAAAAGTCAAATCCGATTTAAATGTCAAGTCCGGTTGTCAAATTTAAGTAGGGTTGGTAGGCCCCGAAAAACTCTAACCAATTAATAAACTTAACGGTACCTAGAATTCAACCTACTCATACACACATACACTCAGTATATCAAAAATTACTATTAGAACAAATTTTCCAATAAAATATAACAAAAATAAAGTTATATCTTATCTCAAGATGCTCGAGCTAGCTCCCAGCGATGCGAACACAGCAGCGGCAAACTAGATCTGAGGTAAAGGCAGAGGGGGATTGTGGGTATTAGATTGTCTCGAGCTTCTTCTCGATGCAGAGCTTGCAAGCGGCCGACACGGAGCCGAGGATCGGCTCCGAACCCATGTGTAAGAACAAACGGCGAGATTGAACACTATCACATTCAATGATATCGGGGCTGTAAAGGGGTCTAAACGACGGTGTTTTGCCCAAATGGTGAAGCGTTTCCACTTACTCCGATAAACCTTCCTGGTGGACGGCTTGTGAGCTGCTACAAGAATGGCTTTGACCGGTGATGAGATCCTGGGAGTCCTTATGAGGAGTGGAACTGGAGCAACCAAGCTGTCAGCTTGAGGTTGACCAGGTTCGGAGTCAGAAGACCGAGAGAATGAGAGATGAGGTCCGGAATGGGATCCAGAATCCATGGTGGATACACTAGGTGAGAACATAGGTAAGGGAACCACGTCTGACGAGGCCAGAATGGGGCAATGAGGATCATTCTGCTCCCCAGCTGCCTGGCTTTCTGTAACAATTTCAACATCAGGGGTAGAGGAGGGTAAGCATAAAGCAGACCGGGAGGCCAAGCATGAACTAGAGAGTCTCTCAGGGACTTCCCCGGAGGGGGGATCAGAGCGAAGTAATCGTTGCATTTCGTGTTTGAAGGAGAGGCAAAAAGATCGCAACAAGGTCGCCCCCATCAGGCAAATACTTGCTCTGCCACTCGGTGGTTGAGAGACCACTCGTAAGGAGTCAGGATAGTACGACTGAGTCTGCCCGCTAGAATGTTGGACCGTCCCGGAATGTGCGTTGCTATGAGAAAGCGGTTGGTGGAAATCACCCATTCCCACACTCTCATGGCCTTGCGGCAAAGGGGGTAAGACCTGGTTCCCCCCTGTTTGTTGATGTACCAGACTACCGACATGTTGTCTGTCTGTACCGCAATTGTCCCTACCAGAAGAGAGTTGTGTAGTGCTTGCAACGTCAAAAGCACCGCTCTCATCTCTAGGACGTTGATATGCAAAGAGGTCTCTACGTCGTTCCAAGTGCCTTGGACTGTTCTGCCTGAAAAATGCCCCCCCCCAACCTAGGCGAGAAGCGTCATGGTCACTGTGTCGACTGGTGGAGGTAGTGAGAAGGGACGGCCCGTGTGGAGGTTGGGAGACTGGAGCCACCACAGGAGCGATTTTCTGCAAACCTTGCTTAAGGAAATGAGGTGAGACAGAGGGTTGCAAGACAGGGACCATTGTACCTGGAGGGTCCACTGAAGAACCCTCATGTTCAACCGGGCCAATGGCAGCAGAGGGATTGCAGCCGCCATAGATCCTAGGGCCCTCAGAATCAATTCCGCCGAAGGAGTTTGCAGTTGAAGAATGGCCTGCACGTGTAACATCAGGTTCCGAAGTCGATCTGGAGTCAAGAACGCAAGCATCTGTCTGGAATCCAGTCTTGTCCCTATAAAATCTAGTATCTGTGTAGGGATGAGAGAGGATTTGGTCATGTTGATGGTTAATCCCAATAGTGGAGCCAGACCGAGAAAAAAGTCCCTGCCTGAACAAAGTAGATGCCTTGTTGGGACTGTGAGGAGCCAGTCGTCCAGGTATGGAAAGACCTGAATTCCCTGGAGTCTCAGGTGGGCCGCTACTACCGCTAGGACCTTGGTAAACACCCTGGGGGCTGAGGTGAGACCGAAGGGGAGGACCCTGAATTGAAAGTGACTGGCTCCCAGCCGGAAGCGGAGGAACCTCCTGGAATGCCTGTCCACTAGAACGTGATAGTACGCATCCTTGAGGTCTATAGAGCACATCCAGTCATCCTCCCGCAATAAGGGGAGGACAGATTGCAACGTGACCATTCGGAACTTTTGTTTGGGTACCGCCAGGTTTAGGAAAGAGAGGTCAAGGATGGACCTCAAGTCCCCCATCTTTTTTGGCACCAGAAAGAACCTGGAGTAAAACCCCGATCCGACTTGATCTGGGGGGACGGGCTGGATGGCTCTTTTTTGTAGAAGCTGCTGAATTTCTGCAGCAGCCACCTTCTTTTGACTGGGTGGGATGTCGGGAAGGCTTCTGATTCTGGGGTTGGCTATGAAGGGAATTAGGTAACCTCTGGATATAATGCAAAGCACCCAGCGATCTGTTGTTATGGACTCCCATTTTGCCAGGTGCTTCGAAAAACGCCCCCGACTGCCTCCAGAGTGGAGCAGTCGGGAAACCCCTCAGGGGTTCTGCATAGGCCTCTCAGAGAAAGGTTCTTTGGACCCAAAATTCCTCGGACCCCCTCTGCGGCGGCGTCCTTCCTGTCCTCCTCTGCCACGAGAGGACTGGTTGTCCAGAACAGACTGAGATTGATGCGATTTTCGGAACCACATCTTCTTCTGACTCTTTTGGTTCTTGGAAAAGGACCTCTGGGGCACAGAGAAGCAGACTCCGATGGCAGACAAGGTCTTCCCGTCTTTCTCGCTCTGGACAAGAGTGTCGCGAATGGTTTTGCCGAACAGTGCAGAACCACCAAAAGGGGCATTTGTGAATGACGCCTTAAAGGGTTCCGAGAAGTCACAGTGATGGAGCCAGGCCTGTCTCCTCATGACAAGCCCGACTCCGCCTGCTCTAGCGGCTCCCTCTGTAGCATGAGACAATAGCCGCATAGAGGTATTAAGAGATAGAGCGGAGGGTGGCCATTCGGGAAGAGTATAAATCCTTGTCTCCCTCCGACATGGACCCCGGGGGGGGAAGCAGCGTATTCCTTAATTAGATCCCGCTGCATCCTAATAACGTTTGCCATATAGTTCAAGGCCCTCATAGAGAAGGTCGCTGAACTGAAGGCCCACTTCCCAAGACGGTCCATCGCACGAGACTCCTTGCTCGGAGGATGAACCGTGGGGCTCTCCTGAGCCAACTCTTTCTTGGTGGCTGCAGCCACCAACATGGCATCCACAGGGGACCTCTGCTCCAATGTGATCTCTCTGCAGGGGGGCTCAAAATTTTGTCGGGGCGCTTGGGGATCGGCTCTACGGTGTCCGGTTCCTTCCAAGCCCCAGAGGATATAAGATCCACCAGGGGGTTGGGTGGAGGGGACACCCAAGAGGTAGATGGTCCTGCCTCAAACGCCTCAAGGAATACACATGCATCAGAGGAAGCCTTGAGGGCAGACCACCCACCTCTGATTTTGAGCATTTCCATGATGTCTCCAAAGGAGACATACTCAGGGGGTGATCTCGGGAAGCCTTCCCCTTCATCCAAGTCCGTATCTTCTGTGAGACTCTCAGGGGAGTCTATGTGCCTCCTTTTGCACTTTGCCTTGTGGGGAATCTCATTGGGGGGGCTGTCCGAGGAGTCCTCACGGGCTGTAATCTGCTCCAGTGGAACTCCTAAAGGTGTTGAGGCAGGCTGCCCGGAGGGCCGGATGAGGGGAGCCAGGACCAGATGAGAAGGAGTGCAGGAGGGAGCCGAAGCCAGGACCGGAGGGCTGGAAGCACTCAATAGTGCCCTCTCCACCGCAGCGAAAGCCGAGGGGGAGCCGCTCTCAGACAGATCCGAGATCCGACTCCCACTCGGATCCGAAGCGGGGATCGGACCTGGCGCCGAGAACGTTGGATCCGAAGGACCAGTGTGCTCCGACCGAGACGGAGCCGAAAGCACACCGAATCCCTCAGATCCAAAGCTTGGCCTACGGCTCCGAGAGGTCGGATCCGACAGACTCGAGGGAATAGTCAGAGCCGATGTGCCCAGCACGGTCGGCTCCGACCTACCCCCGGATCCAAGGTGGCTCAGCTCCGAGCGCTCTGAACCTAGAATGAGGGTCAGAGAAGGAGCTATAGAAGCAAAAAAAGGGGTCGAGCAAGGTCGAGGCAAGAGCACTCCCATCTGCATCTGGACCTGGATGAATCTCATCATCCGGTCCACATCCGCATCAGACATGCTAAAAGTGGACCTCGACGAGGCCATCGAGGCAGACCTGGAGTGTCGCCTTGATGACCTCGACCGGGACCAGATCACCTCCTCCTCGGGTCCCGGGGAGAAAGAAGGGAATCGGATCTGAGGAGAAGGAGATAGAGAAGACTTAGACGTGGAAGCCCTCTTGGCGGCCGGGGCCGATGAAGAGTCCTTGGCCCACCGCTTAAGGTGCTTCTCCTGCCGCTTCTCTTTCCTGGCCTCCCTATCCTCCAGAGCCGAAGTGGGAGGTTGAGTCCCGGTCGGAGGAAGGGAGGCAGGGGTGACCGCTACCGGGGGTAGCGGGCACCGAAGCACCGGAGGCCAAAGCAGAGTCTGGGGGTAGAAGGCCCGCCAGAACTAGCTTCGACCTTCGATCCTTGAGTGCCCTGGGGTTGAACGCCGTGCAAATCGCGCAACCCAAAGAGAGGTGTTCAACCCCAAGGCACCTAACGCACCGAGTGTGGCCATCAGCCGGTGAAAGCTTGTGACCACACTCGGTGCATTTAGAAAAAATTGCCTTAGGGGCCTCCGACATACTGTAGGAAAGCACACTCACTAGGCCCCTAATTCAGTCACACACACACGCTACGACCAGCGGGGGAGGGAGAAATATACTTAAATTAAAATAAAGTATGTAGAATATAAAAAATAAAGGGTAAACCTACCACACACACAACCAGTCACTCAGAAGAAAAATACAAAAAACTTTTTTTTTTTTCTCACAAAACGCCAAGAGCTCTGAACCTAGCTGTTGCTTGAAGAGCGGCAAACTAGATCTGAGGTCAGTTAGGGCAGGCAGGGGATTATGGATAAGGGGGAGGAGCTAGGAGCTCGGATCTATGCTATGTTAGAAGTTGCCGGCTCGGATCCGAGATCGGATCCGTATCCCACAGGTTGCTGACAAATGAAGTTCCTACTTCAGATCTAAGGTTACTGCCACAGCCATCATGACCAGAGACTGAAGAACTAGATGGGCTGAAATTGGGGTGCTCATTATAATCTTTCTGACTTGTGACCTTATTTGAACTCCATGTGGTGCAAGAGAAGTGATGGCAGATTTTGTATTGAGAAGTGCTCCTATAAACTCCAATGTCTGAGTTTGCTGTAGTTGTGATTTTTTTGTAGCTTATGGTCATCCCCAGAAGATGCAAATCTGGAGAACCTGATCTCATGCATATATGAGCTGATGCCTTGTTGGAGCAGAAATCAACCAGTCATCCAGGTAGGGAACATCTGGAATCCCTGCAGTCTGAGGTGAGCTGCTACTACTGCCTTGCATTTGGTAAACACCCTGGGGCTGTTGTGAGTCCGAAGTGCAGTACTCTGAATTGGTAATGACTGGCTCCCAACCAGAAGCATAGATACTTTCTGGTATGCCTGTCCATTTTTATATGATAATAGGTGCCCTGAAGATTTAGAGAGCACATCCAGTCATCCTTGCCCAGAAAAGGGAAAATGGACTGAACCGTGACCATCTGGAACTTGGTTCACTGAACTGATTTGTTTAAATTAGTGAGATCTAAAGTTGGTCTCCAGTCCCGTTTTCTTTGGCACTAAAAAGAACCTTGAGTAAGTTTTGGATCCTATTTGGTCTGGTGGGACCTCTTGGATGACACTTTTTTCTAGCAGCTTTTGAATTTGGATTGCTGCTTGATCCCTCTGACTGAGTGGAAAATTGGGGATTTTTCTTGGAATTGGAGGTGGAAGGGAAAAGGATATTATGTAGCCTCTAGAAATAATCTTCTCATTCAAGTTGTTGTTGTGTCTTTCGGCTTTTCCAGGTTAGGGGTCGCCACAGCGGAACTCCGGTCCGCTAATGATTGGTAGTCGATTTTTACATGCCGAGTTACCAGCCCTGACGCACAACCTTCAATGAAGGTATGCCCATTCATGCATGTCTCCACGCAGAAGACGCTCTAGCTGAGAATTGAACCAGACAGCATCTTACTGTGAGGCGACAATGCTACCGCAGCACCACCATCGTTGCTTCACATTCAAGTATTTTTTGTTAATCCTAGGCAGGCTCTCTTGTGCAGGGATAATCCCCCACCCCCACCCCGACTGTCTCCAAATGTGGGCAGTTGGGCGTCTGTTCAGGAGTGCTGGTAGGGTTTGTCAAAAAAAAAGATTCTTGCGAACCCTGGTTTTGCAGGCCACTTCACTACTGCCACGTGTGTGTAGTCGTTCATTAGAGATCCCTCCTCTGCCTATGGGGAACCTCCCCCACGTGTGTCTTGGAAAGGACCTTGAGACCTTTTGAACCACATCTTTCGGCTACTACGCTGATAGCTGCAATATGATCTTTGGGAGCCAAAAAACGTACAACCACGGTAGACAAGGTCTTTCCATCCTTCTCATTCCTGGACAGTATTTCCTTCACTTTAGGACCAAACAGTGTAGTTCTGTCAAAAGAAGCATTGATGAAAGTGGACTTAAATAACTCCACAAAATTGCACAAGTGTATCCAGGCATGTCTCCTCATGGAAATGCCTGAACCTGCTGCTCTTGAGGTTCCTTCCACTATGTTGGAAAAAAGAAGTTATGTTCTTACCATAATGTTCCATGTGAGTTGTTCATTTCGCCTTTGTTCTTACACACGGGTTCAGAGCCGATCCCTCGGCTCCGAGTTGGCCACATTCCAAGCTCTGCATCTAAGAGAAGCTCAAGGCACAGTCCGTATCCTGTGATCCCCTCCTGCTAACCCTCAGATCTAGTT
Organism: Protopterus annectens; assembly: GCF_019279795.1. NCBI lineage: Eukaryota > Metazoa > Chordata > Ceratodontiformes > Protopteridae > Protopterus > Protopterus annectens. Next base: position 1,971,697,772 of record NC_056728.1, read on the forward strand.
TGCTATGAAAACCAGACAACAGAAGACATATTCTCTTACACATGCATACGTATTCATACACATATACACGTATATTACCTAGAGACAGTCAGTCTAAGGGGGACCATGAGAAAGACAACCAGCCACCAGTCGTACCTGTTCTTCCAGAACACGGAGGGGGAAGGAGGGTGGGAATGTAAGAACAAAGGCGAGATAAACAACTCACATGGAACGTTATGGTAAGAACATAACTTCTTTATGTGAAGTTGTTCGATCTGGCCGATTGTTCTTACACACGGGAAGAGTCCCTAGCACCCCAAACCCTGGGTGGCTCACGAGAGAACATTCCTGAGAACAGTGGAACCAAAGGAAGCCCTGTCCCTGGAGGCCCTGTCCACTTTGTAATGAGTGATAAAGGTATGAGGTTTAGCCCAGGTAGCCTCTGCACAAATGGAATCTATAGGTAAATGAGCAGCATGGGCTAGGGAAGTAGAAACAGCTCTAGTAGAATGAGCTTTAGCTTTGAACAGAATAGACTGATTGGAAAATGAATAAACAAAGTTTATGTAGTCTGAAAGCCATTTGGATAATGTGATTTTTGATACTGCAAGTCCTTGATTACCATCCGCATGCGAAACAAAAAGTTGATCCGATTTCTGGAATTCTTTTGTCCTGCCCAGGTAAAATCTCAGCTGTCTGTGCATGTCCAATTTGTGTAACATGTATTCCAATTTATTGGTATGGTGCCTGAAAAAGGTAGGAAGTTCTATGGACTGATTAAGATTAGATTCTGAGCAGACTTTTGGTAGAAAGGACGGATTAGTACGTAAGGAGACCCTGTCTGGGTGAAAGATTAGTTACGGGGGTCTAATTGACAGTGCTTGCAGCTCTGAGACTCTGCGAGCTGAAGTGATTGCAACAAGAAACAGGGTTTTCCAGGAAAGATATTTAAGTGGGCATGACGAGGCTGGTTCAAAGGCTGATAACATGAGTTGCGATAGCATTAAATTTAAGTTCCAAGGAAAAACCGGACTTCGAATGGGTGGTCGGAGATAAGTTCCCTTCATGAAAGCACTACAAAGTCTATGAGACATAATTGTAGAGCCCCCTTCACCTACATGAAAATTAGATATGGCAGCCAGCTGTACCCTTATGGTGGATGTTGAAGCCCCTTGATGAAAAAAAGTAGATAGAAAATCTAGAACATTATGAATAGAAGCAACCAAGGGATTAATACCTTGTTTGGAAGCCCAACATATGAAACATTTCCACTTGTTCTTGTATAATTTTCTAGTGGAGGCTTTGTGGGAAGAGATCAAAATATGTTGTACTGCTGGAGACAAGAGATCTGACCTGGCTAAGCTGGGAAGTGGAGCAGCCATGCTGTCAATTTGAGGGAAGAAAGAGAGGGGTGAAGAACTCCTGATGAGTGGGTCAGAAGGTCTGGCACTGGGTCTAGAGTCCAAGGTTCCTCTGTTTGGTAAGCTTGAAGAAAGGGGAACCAGATTTGTCGAGGCCAGAATGGTGCTATCAAGATGATCGTCCTTTCCGGCCATTTGGCTTTCTGCAGAAATTTCGAGATTAGTGGAACAGGAGGAAAAGCATATAGGAGACCCGGGGGCCAATCGTGCACAAGTGCGTCCCTGGGTGCGGCTCCCAGAGGGGGAAGTAGGGCGAAATAGCTTCTGCATTTGGCAGTCAGGGGGGATGCTAAAAGGTTGCAGCAAGGCTGGCCCCATCTGCGGAAAATCCTTTCCGCTACTTGATTTTTTTAGGGACCACTCATGAGGTAACAGGATGGCTCAGCTCAACCTGTCCGCTATTACGTTGGATGTCCCCAGGATGTGTGTTGCTATGAGAAAGCGTCCAGTGGACACAGCCTATTGCCAGATTCTCAGGGCCACTCTGCATAAGGGGTAAGAAATGGTTCCTCCTTGTTTGTTTATGTACCAGACCACTGACATGTTGTCTGTCTGAATTGCAACTGTCCCCGGAGGTAAGTAGTCGTGAAAGTGTTGCAACACGAGGAACACTGCTCTCAACTCCAGGACATTGACGTGCAGGTTGTACTCTAATTTCAACCACTCGCCTTGAACTGTTCTCCCCCAAAAAAGTCCTCCCACCCTATCAGGGAAGCATCCGTGGTCACTGTGGCTATGGGGGGGGGGCACGAACGGGTGGCCTATCGTAAGCTCGTGGCTGTTCATCCACCATTGAAGATCCCGCTTGCAAGACTCCGTGAGCAGGATGTTGTGTGACAACGGTAGCCATTGGTAAGACCACTGTGCGAAGAGTAGCCACTGGAGGATCCTCATGTGCACTCTCCCTAGGGGGACCGCAATAAGGGTAGCTGCCATCATGCCTAATACTTTCAGGACCTGTGCAGCGGGGACTCTTTTGTTTTGTAGAAGAGTAGAAATCTCTTCCCTTAAGGCTGAAACTCTTGTTTGGGGAAGCCTGATCAGAGTTAAGGCAGTGTCCAATTCTGCTCCTATTAATGATATATGCTGTGAGGGCGACAAGGTATATTTTTCGAAGTTCAGTGTTATGCCTAAATGGGAACAGAGATCGATTGTATAGTCCCTGGCTTGCAATAGGTGATGCCTGGTGGTGGCGGTATGGAGCCAGTCGTCTAAGTACGGAAACACCCAGAATCCTAGTCTCCTCAGGTGGGACGCCACTACTGCCATGCACTTGGTGAACACCCTGGGGGCTGAGGTGAGGCCAAAGGGCAGAGCTCAAAATTGAAAATGACTGGTTCCCAGCCAGAAGCGCAGTTGATCTCTGGATGGCCTGGCCATTTTTATGTGGTAGTATGCATCCTTGAGATCTATAGAGCACATCCAATTGTTCGTTTGAAGAAACGGAAGGATCAATTGTAATGTGACCATCTGGAATTTTTCCTTCTTCATGAAGGTATTGAGTTTGCTGAGGTCCAGTATTGGCCTCCAGTCCCCTGTTTTCTTTGGAACTAAAAAGAACCTTGAGTAAGTTCTGGATCCTATTTGGTCCACCAGGACTGACTGGATGACTCTTTTTTCTAACAGCCTTTGTATGTCTATGGCTGCCAGATCCCTCAGATTGGGTGGAACATCTGGGAATATTTTTTGGATGGGAGGATTGTTTAAGAAAGGGATGTTGTATCCTCTGGTTATTATGCTTTTTACACAGGAATCTGAAGTGAGATTTAGCCAGGCCTCTGGGTATAAAGCCAAGTGACCCCAGACTGCCTCCAGAGCAGGACAGCCGGGCCTCCACTCAGGAGTGCTGGAAGGCCTTACCAGGGACGGTATACCTGTCACCCTGGTTCTGTGGACCCCCCTCTGCCGCCTGGGTGGCGTCTTCCATTCCTTTCCCCTCCTCTGCCTCTGGAGACAGGTAAAATGGGTGAGGTAGTTCAGCGATTGCATGGAAAAAGACGCTGCTAAAAATGCGCTTCTCGTACCTGTCCATCGTTCTAGAGTCTTTGTTAGGCGGATGAACAGAGGAAGATGCTTCAGACATTTCTTTCTTGGTGGCCGCCGCCACCACCATAGCATCAACTGGGACTCCCTTGGTGAGCTACGCTTTATCCTGGGGGGCAGTGATGTACTTATTAGGCCTTCGAGGGACTGGTTCCAAGGTATCAGGGGACTCCCATGCCCTTCGAGCTATTAAATCCATTAACTCGTCGAAGGGCGGAATTACCCAGGAGGTGGAAGGTTGAGCCCAAAATCCTTCAGCAACACCGACTCGTCCTCAGTGGGGGCAAGTGACTGCCAGTCACTCCTCTGAGAATTTCCAGGATGTCGGCAAATGAGACATCCTCAGAGGAAGACCGTGGGGACCCCTCTGACTCATCCAAGTCAGTGTCCGATGTCAAAGATTCCTGTGGGGAATCAAGGTGCCTCCTCTTGCACAATCTCTTCCTCGGGACTTCATCAGTGGGGGCATCTGGTGAAGCTTCCGAGGAGCAGGGTTCACCCTCTGGGGGCTGACTGAGGCTTTGGGTGTCTACACTTAGTGGGGACTGGTGGTGCAGAAACAGAACGCGGACCTTTCGGGGAGAGAGAAGAGGAATCTGAAGATGTGAATGTCTTAACAGACAAAACCTTCCTCATGGCCTTGAAGGCATCGGAGCCCCGGGCCTAAGATTCCACCGGTTCTGAAGAACCCGGCATCCTCCTCAGGCCCGGAACCACGGGCTCCGATCCAAAGGATGGAGCCAAACTAATCTGCACCAAGGCACTGAGGGGAAGAGTTGGAACCGAAACTTCGGTTTGACTCTTCCCCCCGGAACCAAGGAGAGACTGTCGGCTCCGAGACCCCCTCGATGGGTACCGAGGGTGTTGAGGTCAGTGGAGCTGAAAGCACTAATGAAGGCTTCGGCTCCGGGGGATCAACAATCAACAGATCCTCGACTCCCGGCTCCGATGACTCGATGGGTCTCGAAGGAGGATCTATGGATGGAACAGGAAGGGCTTCAAACTTCAAAACCAATTGGGACGAACCTGCAATCAGTTTGGATAAGGCCGTGCTCTCCATCAGCTTCTGCACTACTCGATCCACATTGGTGTCTGACAGTGGTCTAGAGGAACGTGTCGAAGGGGCTGAAGAGGTCACGGAGTGAAGGATCAATGAAGGGAGTACCTCTGACACCGGCTCCAAAACCTGGACCTCGCCCCGAGGCAGCAGTTCGATGCTCGGCTCTAAGGTCTGTGGAGCTGGTGACCGAATCTTAACAGAGGTACTCAGAGCCGATGACCTGGGCTCCGACACCTTCGAAGACTTCGACCTCTTCAAAGACTTCGATGACTGGTCTGCCTTTTCCAATGCCTATTGAAACTCTGGCTTCAGGAGACCCTTCTCAGTAAGTTTCCTGTGTCTTTCCATCATCACTCTGCCACTAAACGAGTGGCAGATGGAGCAGTCCTCCTGAAAATGGAGAGGGCCTAGACAGTAGATGCAGGAAACGTGGTCGTCAGTTATGGACATTTTCTGTCCACACTGGCAACGCTTAAATCCAGATTTGGCTTTTTCTGACATTCCTGACTAGGAATTATAGTCTGCAATACTAATGTAAAACACTATATATATATATATATATATGTATATATATATATATATATATATATATATATATATATATGTATGTATGTATGTATATATATATATATATATATATATATATATGTATGTATGTATATATATATATATATATATATATATATATATATATATACATAGAACTAACCTTACTAAAACAGGTAAATATTTATCAACAAGGTTAAATACTAAGAGAAAATAAGAAGTTATGTACCTACCATCACGTTCCATGTTAGTTGTCTTCTTCTCGCCTTCTTTCTTGCTGGATGGGTTCGGAGCCGATCCTCGGTTCCGACTCGGCCAATACTAAAGCTCGAGAGCTAATTCCACCGGCTCGAGGCTCCCCTATATCCCACAATGCTAGGCGGTAACTACTCAGATCTCGTTTGATAGCTATACCAAGCAACCCTAGTCTCCATAGAATGGAGTAGGGAAACCCACCTCAAAACAACCTGCGTAAAAGGTATCGCAGGCCTAAGAAAGGAGAAAAAGAGGTGGAAGAATGTGTGGGAATGACGACTTCCAGAGGAAGAACACAAACTGAATTCCTGTTGGTCTGTCCAGGCTTGGGGGAAGGAGGGTTGGACGCAAGAAAGAAGGCGAGAAGAAGACAACTAACATGGAACGTTATGGTAGGTACATAACTTCTTAATGTTAAGTTGTCAATCTCGCCTTCATTCTTGCTGGATGGGACCGCGTCCCTAGCACCTTATCCCGGGTGGCCTATCGGAACAGACTCTTGAGAACAGTGGAACCAAAATTGGTACGGCTTCTGGAAACCATGTCCAATTTGTAATGTGAAATGAATGTATGAGGAGAAGCCCAGGTGGCTGCTGCACAAATTGAATCTATTGGCAGCCTATCCTGAAAAGCTACGGATGTAGCTAATGCCCTAGTTGAATGAGCTCTAGGTCTTGAGGGTAGTTTTTGATGTCTGATCTCATAGATGAAGGTAATTGTAGAGGTGAGCCATCTAGAGAGGGATACTTTAGTAACTGGAAGGCCCAATTTCCTTCCATATGACAGAAACAATTGATTAGATTTCCTGAATTGCTTAGTCCTGTCTAAGTAATATCTAAGTTGGCGATGAACATCCAAAAAATGTAGCTTTTGTTCCGACCTGTTTGAATAGTTAGGGAAAAAGACGGGGAAAGCAATAATTTGATTTAGATTTACTTGAGAGGAAATTTTAGGCAAAAAGGATGGATTAGTACGGAGGGATACCCTATCTTTATGAAACACTAAGTAAGGAGGATGACTGCACAGAGCATGGAGTTCAGATACCCTTCTCGCTGAAGTTATAGCTACCAGAAAAAGTGTCTTCCAAGAAAGCAACTTCAGAGAACATGAAACCGCCGGTTCAAAGGGGGGAAGGATTAAGGATGCCAGAACCAAGTTCAACTCCCATTGAGGTGGGGGATCTTTGATTGGAGGTTTGAGAAGAAATACGCCCCTTAAAAAGGCTTTACAGAGTTTGTGAGCCATGATGCTAGACTCTGAAACACCAACATGAAAATTAGATATGGCAGCCAATTGAACTCTAATGGTAGATGCAGATGATCCTAGATGAAAAAGTTCTGCTAGAAAGTCTAGAATAGACTGGATAGGTGCAGTAAAGGGATCTATGTTTTTTGATGTTGCCCAAACAGAGAAGCGTTTCCATTTGCTACTATAACTTTTCCGGGTAGAAGATTTATGAGAGGCTATCAAGATATCTCGGACCGAGCGAGATATTGAGGGAAGCCTGGCTAAGGTTGGAATCGGAGAAACCACGCTGTGAGGTTTAGAGAAGGCAGAGATTGGTGCAGCTGACCCGACTGGTGGGTTATCAGATCTGGTACTGGGTCCAGATGCCAAGGCTGCTCCAAAAGGTAACGATGAAGAAACGGAAACCATATTTGTCGAGGCCAGTAAGGGGCAATGAGGATCATTGTCACTCTCAAGGCGATGGCTTTCTGAATTAGTTGAGATATCAGTGGAAAGGGGGGAAAGGCATATAGAAGTCCCCGGGGCCAATCGTGGACTAGAGCGTCTCTGGTGGGATGGCCTGGTAACGGGAAGAGAGTGAAGAAGTCGTGACACTTGCTGTTTTGGGGAGTAGCAAAAAGATCGCAGCAAGGCTGGCCCCATCTTAGGAATACTTCTTCTAGAACTGATTTCTTTAGAGGCCACTCGTGGGGCATGAGAATTGCTCTGCTCAACTTGTCTGCAATAACGTTGGATTTCCAGGGAATGTGCGTTGCTATCAGAAAACGCTGAGAAGAGATCACCCATTGCCAAAGTCTGAGTGCCTCTCGACATAAAGGGTATGATCTGGTTCCACCTTGTTTGTTTATGTATCACACTACGGACATGTTGTCCGTTTGAATTGCAATAGTCCCAGTGGGAAGAGAGTCGTGAAGGGCTTGCAATGCTAAAAGCACTGCTCTCATCTCTAAGATGTTTATGTGCAAGTGGCAGTCGAAAGGTTGCCACGTGCCTTGGACTGTCCTGCCCTGATAATGACCCCCTCACCCGATCAGGGAGGCGTCTGTTGTCAACGTGGCGACCGGGGGAGGGAGAGTGAAGGGTCTTCCTCGGAGAAGTTGAGGTGATGTGATCCACCAAGACAGTTGATTCCTGCATGATTGAGTTATCAATATGGTATGGGACATCGGGAGCTGTTGAAAGGACCATTGAGTAAACAGCATCCATTGGAGGATCCTCATGTGAAAGCGAGCTAAGGGGAGAAGGGGAATAGCTGCTGCCATGAGTCCTAACACCTTCAAAACTAGTCTGGCTTTGACTTTGTTGCATTGTAAGAGAAGGGAAACTTGTTTTCAAATGTCTGACACTCTCTGCTCTGTGAGTCTGGCTGAAAGATTGAGTGTGTCTAAGGTGGCGCCTATAAAGGTAATAGATTGACAAGGCGACAAGGCAGATTTTTCGAAATTTATCGAAATGCCTAGAGCTTGGCAAGATTGGATGGTGAAGTCCCTGGATAGAAGAAGCTGATGTCTGGTGGTGGCGGTAAGGAGCCAGTCATCTAAATATGGAAACACCTGGAATCCTTGACGTCTCAAGTGAGCCGCGACCACTGCCATGCATTTAGTAAACACATGGGGGGCTGTGGTGAGACCAAAGGGCAGGGGGCTGAACTGGTAGTGACTGGCTCCCAGCCTGAAGCGGAGATATCTCCTGGAGCGTCTGTTCATCTTGATGTGGTAGTACGCGTCCTGAAGATCTATCGAGCACATCCAATTGTCCTGACCCAGGAAGGGTAGAATGGACTGTAGCATGACCATCCGGAATTTTGTTTTCCTGACATACTTGTTTAAGTAGCTGAGATCCAGTATGGGTCTCCAGTCCCCTGTTTTTTTTGGTACCAAAAAGAATTTGGAGTAGATTCTGGATCCTTGCTGGTCTGCTGGGACTGATTGGATAGCTCTTTTTGATAGCAGCTTTGAAATTTCTAATGCTGCTTGTTCCCTTAGACCGGGTGGAACGTCTGGAAGGGATCTTTTGGGTTGGGATGGGATGTGAATAAATAAGAAGTTATGTACCTACCATAACGTTCCATGCTAGTTGTCTTCTCTCGCCTTCATTCTTGCTTGATGGGTTCGGAGCCGATCCTCGGCTCCGACTCGGCACTTGCTAAGCTCGAGAGTCACTTTTACCAGCTCGAGGCAGCCCCATATCCCATGATGCAAGGCGGTAAGTACCCAGATCTCGTTTGATGACAAAGGGCAATAGCACCAAGCATAAAAACACTTCCAAAAGGAAGAAAGAAAACTTACAGGATGGAAGAAGGACCAGGTCTGAATGGTCTTCAGCATAATAATTTCTTATAGAAAGGTCTGTCCAGGCCTGGGGAAGGAGGAGGGTCAAGAAAGAAGGCGAGAAGACAACTAACATGGAACGTTATGGTAGGTACATAACTTCTTAATGTTAAGTTGTCAATCTCGCCTTCATTCTTGCTTGATGGGACCAAGGTCCCTAGCACCTCTATCCTGGGTGGCTCAATGGAACAGACTCTTGAGGACTGTAGAGCCAAAACTGGCTCTGTCCCTGGAGGCCAAGTCCAATTTGTAATGGGAAACAAAAGTATGAGGAGTGGCCCAAGTGGCGCTGCACAAATAGTGTCTAAAGGAAGTCTAGCTTGAAAGGCTGTAGAAGTAGCTAAGCTCCTAGTTGAATGTGCTTTAGGTTTTGAGCACAGCTGTTTTCCCCTGAGCAGATAAATTTCAGAGATGACCGAAGAAAGCCATCTAGACAAGGTCACTTTAGAGACAGGAAGGCCTTTCTTATTATCCGCATAGGAAACAAAAAGTTGATCAGATTTCCTAAATTTTTTTGTTCTGTCCAAATAATATCTGAGTTGACGGTGGACATCAAGATAATGTAGTTTTTGTTCGGCTCTGTCTGAATAGTTTGGGAAAAATACAGGGAGATCAATGGATTGATTCAAGAATTTGTGAAGGACGCCTTAAAGGGATCTGCAAAGTCACATAGCCGCATCCAGGCTTGGCGTCTGAGAGCCACACCTGTACCTGCGGCCCTACTCGCTCCATCAGCAGCATATGATATTAGCCGCATGGAGGAGTTTGCAATGGAATTAAGGGTTCCTAGCTGCGAAGCAATTTTTTCCTGAGCCCCTGCAGCTGTAGGATCCTGTACAACATCACCTAGCTCCTTAAGGATATCCCTTTGGAGTCTGGTGAAGTGACATAGGTAATTCAGCGAACGCATAGCAAAGGTCGCTGAGGAAAACATCCGCTTACCGTACCTATCCATGGTCCTAGAGTCCTTATTAGGAGGATGGACGGGTACGGAAGGATCTGCAAGTTCCTTCTTGGTGGCAGCAGCCACCACCATGGCATCAGCGGGAACACCCTTAGTGAGGAATTGCTTATCACACGGGGCAGTAATAAATTTTGAAGGCCTCCTAGGGACTGGCTCTACAGAGTCAGGAGCAGCCCACACCTTTCGGGCAATAACCTGCATAAGGGGGTCGAAAGGCGGAGACACCCAGGTGGTGGAGGGCCGAGATCCAAACGCCTCTAGGTATACTGACTCATCCTCAGAGGGATTATTGGTGGGCCAGTTTCCCCTCTGTCTAAGGAGTTCTAGGATGTCTGAGAAGGAGACATCCTCAGAGGGGGATCTTGGGGATCCCTCTGACTCATCTAAGTCAGTATCTGAAGTGATAGACTCAGGGGAGTCTACATGTTTCCTCTTACAGGTCCTCTTCCTAGGAGGATCTCCCGAAACATCAGGAGAATCCTCGGAAGAGGGGATATTCCCAATGGGAAACCTGAGGCGGAGGATCTCTGGGTCCTGTAGCAAGAGAAGTGGCAGAGATGTCAACAGGCACTATAGAGGGAGGAGCTAAGGGAACAGACTGCTGGCTGATACCGTGGCCAGCACACTCTTCATCACCTCGAATGCTCCCCTCCCAGGAAGGTCCGAGAGAACCCGTTCAAGAGCTAGGAACTCCAGGGACCACCGAAGGGAAGTCTCTGAGGCAGATGTCGGAGCAGAGCTCACCAAGGCCGAGGCTCCAAGGGAAGAGCGGGTTCGGACAAGGGTCCGATGCCACTCACCCTCGGAGGAGACCATGGAAGCCCGGCCACGAATCCCTCTAAGGAAGGTCTCAAGAGGAGATAAGAGTAGAGGCTGAAGGAACAGAAGGGGTATCTGTCCCTCAGCCGTAGCAGTAACCATTCCGAAGACTCCAACTCCAAGCTCTGGGGTAGAGTTGAAGGAGGAACTGCAATGGGGTGTGGACCAATAGCCGTCTGTTGAGACGGGCTATGTAACATTTGGGCCAGTGCCTGTGACTTAAGTAATCTACTGACCACTCTCTAAATCATGGTCAGAAAGCCTGGATGACCTTGAAGATCGGCTCCGATGGCTCCGTTCGAGAGGAGAGGTGAAGCCGGGCCGAAGTATCGGCTCCAAGGAAGGAGACCTAGACCTCTTCCTCGAAGGAGCCATCGGAACCGATGAAACTATTGAACCTGTCGGAGCCGACAACTTATCGGAGCCGACAGGTAGCTGATCCATCGGCTCCAGCGGGAGCCGATACAGCCACAAAAGTAACGGTGTCGGAGCCGATCGGAGCCGACACCGATGCCTGAGCCACATGGTGGTCGGAACCGATCGGAGCCGACACCGAAGTGGTCGAACCAGAATCGGCACCGATAGCCATCGGTGCCGAAGGCTTAAGCCAGAATCGGCTCCAGCCGAGCGATCTCGACTCAGAACGAAGTCGGCGAGGCCACAGGCTTGGACACAGAAGCCTGGGCCTTGGAAGACTTAGCAGTCTTGGATGGAGCCGACTTAGCCGGAGAGCCCTCCGGCTTAAGAAGGCCCCTCAAAATCAACTTATTTCACCTTTCCTGCAGGACTCTCTGGCTGAAAGAATGACATATAGCACAGGAGTCCTGCAGTTGAAGAGGCCCCAGGCAATACAGGCAAGAAGTGTGACCGTCTGTCAGAGACATTTTCTGACAGCACGAGTCACACTTCTTAAAGCCTGAGACCCTTTCTTTAGACATGGTGTAAACACAGACACACACACCAGTCAAAGAAATTAAATTAAATATACCAAAAGGTATAACTAGAAAACACACACACACACCCTACCAGGGGGGGGGGATGGGATGGGTGAAAGTCTGACTAAAAAAATAAGAAGAGACAGAGAATTTTCTGTCAGAAAAGGTTTAAAACTAAAATAAAACTAACAATTAAGGGTTTTTTTGTTAAAAGGGGCTAAAATAGCAAAGTAGCAAATCACTTACCAGGAGCTGGTAAAAGGAGGACCTCATCAGCGAAGCGGCAAACGAGATCTGGGTACTTACCGCCTTGCATCATGGGATATGGGGCTGCCTCGAGCTGGTAAAAGTGACTCTCGAGCTTAGCAAGTGCCGAGTCGGAGCCGAGGATCGGCTCCGAACCCATCAAGCAAGAATGAAGGCGAGATTGACAACTTAACATGGGAATTTTGTAACCCTCGGATATGATCGACTGTACCCATTTGTCTTGAGTAAGGGAAAGCCAGGCTTTTGGGTACAGGGATAACCTTCCCCCGACTGCCTCTGAAGATGGACAGCCGGGCAGCCTCTCAGGGATGCTGAAAGGGTTTGTCAGAGAACATTTCTCTGCTACCCTGGTTTTGCAGACCTCCTCTGCCTCTAGGGCGGCGTCTATTATTATTCCCCCCTCTGCCTCTAGAGGGGAATCGACCTTGTGCGTCAGATGAGACTCCCTGGGATTGTTTGCGGAACCACATCTTTCCTCCCCTCTGACCTTAGGGATAGGGTCTAGAAGGTGTAGAAAAACGGACTCCTACGGCAGAGAGAGTCTTACCTTCTATCTCGCACCTGGTCAATGTATCCTTCACCTGTGGACCAAACAAGGATGATCCATCAAAGGGAGAATTGGTGAAGGATGCCTTGAAAGGGTCCGCAAAGTTGCATAGCGACATCCAGGCGTGACGTCCTAAGGCAACACCTGTGCCTGTGGCTCTACTCGCCCCATCTGCAGCATATGAAACCAGCCGCATGGAGGAGTTAACGATGGAATTCAGGGTTGCCAACTGGGAGTTCATTGTGTCTTTAAACCCCTCAGCTGTAGGATCCTTTATCAGTTCACCCATATCCTTGAGTAAATCTCTCTGGAGACGAGTGAAGTGGCATAAGTAATTCAGCGAACGCATAGAAAAGGTCGCTGATGAGAACATCCACTTGCCGTACCTGTCCATGGTCCTAGCTTCCTTATTAGGAGGATGGACAGGAACCGAAGGATCAGCTAACTCCTTCTTAGTGGCCGCAGCCACCACCATGGCATCAACAGGGGCACCTTTGGATAAAAAATCTTTATCTCTAGGGGCAGTGATAAATTTAGACGGTCTCCTCGGGGTGGGTTTCACTGAATCAGGAGCCGTCCAAGCCTTCCTTGCCACCACTTCCATAAGGAGGTCAAAGGGAGGGGACACCCAGGAGGTAGAAGGGTGAGAGCCAAATGCCTCAAAATACACTGACTCATCCTCCGAAGGGTTAAGAGCTGGCCAGTTCCCCCTCTGTTTGAGGATCTCGAGGATGTCAGCAAAGGAGACATCCTCAGAGGGGGATCGAGGGGAACCTTCAGATTCATCTAGGTCAGTGTCAGAGGTGATAGACTCAGGGGAGTCAATGTGCTTCCTCTTGCACTGCCTCTTCCTTGGGGGATCTCCTACCGGGTCAGGAGAGGCCTCGGAAGAGGAGGAAATTCCCAATGGGGAAACTTGAGGAGTTGGCTCTCTGCGGTCTAAGACAAGGGGGTGAGTAGAAATCACCGCAGGCACTGTAGATGGGGGGGCTGAAGGAGCCGACTGTGGGGCAGAACCTGGTTCTAGCACGCTCCGCATGACCTCGAAGGCACCCCTGTCAGGCAAGGCCAGAGGTCCCCGCTCCGAAGAGACAAGGACCTCCCCCGGCACTGACAGGGACGGCTCCGAAGCCGATGTCGGAGCCGAACTCACCAGCACCGAAGCCTCGAGAGGGAGAGCGGGGTCGGACAAGGGTCCGATGCCACTCGCCCCCTCGGAGCCGACGAAGGAAGCTCGGCGCCGAGATCCCTCCAAGGAGGAGATCGGAGCAGACGACAGAGCTGAAAGGGAAGGTATCGGATCCGACGCACCGACAGTCATGGCTCCGACAAGCCCTGGCTCTGAACTCAAAGGAGTCAGAGGAGGAATGTATTGGGGAACGGAAATAGCCACTGACTGCTGAGTCGGGCTATGCAGCATTTGGGCCAGTGCCTCGGACTTGAGAAGTCTACTCACTACCCTTTGCAAATCATGGTCAGATAACCTGGAAGACCGTGAGGAATGAGTTTTATGGCTCCATTCCGAAAGAAGAGGGGATCCTGGTGCCGAATGCACAGAGCCAATATAGGGGGATCTGGACCTCTTCCTAGACTGTGGCTCCGATAAGAGTATCGGAGCCAACGGAGTTTTATCAGCCTCGGCTCCAGCTGGAGCCGAGGTAACAGTATGAGGCTTGGAAACATCGGCTCTGGCCGGAGCCGATGTCGAAGCCAACTTAATCTTTCCAGCAGTCGACTCTGAAGCTGGAGCCGACTGTTTGGAAGTTTTAGAAGGCTTCCCTGACACAGACTGTGTCGGGGGGCCTTCATGTTTTAATAAGCCCCGCAAGATTAATTTGTTCTTGCATTCCTGCAGGACACTAGGGCTAAAACCATGACAAACAGCACAAGAGTCCTGCAGGTGCAAAGGTACCAGGCAATACACACAAGAAGTGTGACCGTCTGTCAGAGACATTTTCTGACAGCACGAGTCACACTTCTTGAAGCCTGAGACCTTAGATTCCTTAGACATAATAAAGGTCTAAGAGTGAATCACACACACACACACACACACACACACACACACACACACACACACACACACACACACACACACACACACACACACACACACACACACACACATACACACACACACACACACACACACACAGACCTTAAAGAAAATAAAACACCAGTCACACTAAAGGACTAGGAGAAGGGGAAAGGGGCCTAAGGCCTAACTAAGGGAATAAGGAAAGGATTATGCTGAGGTATTTTTTTTTTTTTTTGAACCAGGAAAAAAAGGGGGTTTAAAACTAAAGGTTTTAGTAAGAAAGTACTAGGGGGTCTAAAGATTTGAGCATTTAGAAAATCTTTCACTAACCTGCCAGAGCCGGTAGAAAAGCACCTCGTCAGCTATAGCGGCAAATGAGATCTGAGTAGTTACTGCCTAGCATTGTGGGATATAGGGGAGCCTTGAGCCGGTGGAATTAGCTCTCGAGCTTTAGTATTGGCCGAGTCGGAGCCGAGGATCGGCTCCGAACCCATCCAGGAAGAATGAAGGCGAGATTGACAACTTAACATTAAAGGTCTAAGAGTGAATCACACACACACACACACACACACACACACACACACACACACACACACACACACACACACACAGACCTTAAAGAAAATAAAACACCAGTCACACTAAAGGACTAGGAGAAGGGGAAAGGGGCCTAAGGCCTAACTAAGGGGAATAAGGAAAGGATTATGCTGAGGTATTTTTTTTTTTTTGAACCAAGAAAAAAAGGGGGTTTAAAACTAAAGGTTTTAGTAAGAAAGTACTAGGGGGTCTAAAGATTTGAAAATTTAGAAAATCTTTCACTAACCTGCCAGAGCCGGTAGAAAAGCACCTCGTCAGCTATAGTGGCAAACGAGATCTGAGTAGTTACCGCCTAGCATTGTGGGATATAGGGGAGCCTCGAGCCCGTGGAATTAGCTCTCGAGCTTTAGTATTGGCCGAGTCGGAGCCGAGGATCAGCTCCGAACCCATCCAGCAAGAATGAAGGCGAGATTGACAACTTAACATTGTAATTTAAACAGAGAAAATCTGACAGAGCCCTGACAGAAAGTTAATGGCCTAAGGCCTGGGAGCAGCCGCTCCCACAAATTCTTAACACTAATCTAAACACTAATTTAACCTGACACGCACACACACACACACACACACACACACACACACACACACACACACACACACACACACACGCACACACACACAGTAATATTATCGCTATACTAAGAAAAAAACCTTATAATTTTTAACTTTTTAGAAATATATATATATATATATATATATATATATAATTTTTATATAGAAAAAAGGATACTGGCCCGAGCTCTCACTCGACGATGAGACCTGTTGCACCGGCAAACTAGATCTGAGGGTTAGCAGGAGAGGATCATGGGATAGGGACTGTGCCTTGAGCTTCTCTTAGATGCAGAGCTTGAAATGTGGCTGACTCGGAGCCGAGGGATCGGCTCCGAACCCGTGTGTAAGAACAAACGGCGAGATCGAACAACTTCACATCTAATGTCATAGAAGAACTGGATATAGAGTGCAGGGTTGCCAACTGAGAAGTTACGGAATCTTGAACCTCTTCAAAAATGGCTCTTGAGAGAGTATTTGACAACTCCTTATTCAAATCTCTCTTAAGTCTAATAAAGTGTGCCATATAGTTCAGTGACCTTAGTGCAAAGGTCGCTGAAGCAAAGACACGCTTTTTTAATCCATACATCGCCCACGACTCCCTGCTGGGGGGATGGACAGTGAAACTCTTGTCAGTGAGTTCTGTCTTTGTGGCCACTGCTAGGACCAAGGCATCAACTGGATCCCCCTTCCCCCAGAACTGTCTGTCCACATGTGGTGCCATTATCCTGTCTGGTCTCCAAGGTATGGGTTCTAAGGAGTCAGGATCCTTCCATGCTCAGTCAGAGACCATATCAACAAGCCCATTGGTGGTCTGAGTCAACCAGGAGGTAGATGATCCAGTACCAAAGACCTCCAAAAGAACAGATTTCTTGGACATAGGGTTGTAGGAAATCCAGCTACCTCTCTGTTTAAGAATTGCTAGGATGTCTCCAAATGAGACATCTTCAGGAGATAACTGTAGGGACTTTTTGCCTTCATCAAAATCTGTGTCTTCCATGATGGACTCCTGTGAAGAGTCCAAGTGCTTCCTCTTACATGTCCTCTTCCTGGGCACCTCCTCAGTTGGATGCACTGGAGAGGTATCAGAAGAGGAAATCAAAATTCCAAACA
>NC_056728.1:1971714976-1971808234 GCF_019279795.1 Protopterus annectens
TTACTTAAGACCGAGGTGGAAAGTTTCAAAGCCCCCTTGCTAAAGGATAACCCTGTCCAAGCTGCAAAATCCTTTACTAATTCATTCTATGGGCACCTACAAGAATGCATGGATTGTGCTATCCCAAGCAAAACCAAGACTCACTCCTTCAAGAAAAGAAAACCAGTCTGGTGGACCCCTGCCATAAACAAGCTATACAACAGAAGGAGGAAACTAGTACAGAAAAGAGTAAAATCCCAATAAGGGAAGACATCCTGATCAGTATCAGCAAGAAACTACGATCCCACATAAAATCATCCAAGGGTAGCTTCGAAAGAAAAATTGCCAAGGACTCCAAAGATAATCACATGGCATTCTTTAGCTATGTCAAGAATCTAAGTGGCAATGCTCAGATCTGCTCGAAGTTAGTGCAGAATGGCACAAAATACACTGAACCGACCGATATCACCAACATCCTGGCAGACAGGTTCAGTGCAAACTTCACCCCCTCTCACCCCCAAAAGGGCCCATAACCATACCAGAAGAATGTAGAGCCCCTGAAATCACAGACATTCAGGTTAAAACAGCCCTCTCCAAAGCCAAAAATACAGCATCAATGGGAGCGGACGGTGTCCCAGGCCGCATCCTACACAAGCTCAAAGATGAACTAACCCCTTACCTAAACACACTGTTCAAATTTGGCCTCTCCACAGGCTACGTGCCCATAGAGTGGTGCACAGCAAAGGTTATTCTGCTCCACAAAGGTGGAGCCACAATAGACCCTGGGGACTATCATCCTATAAGCCTGACTAACTTGGTCTGCAAGGCTATGGAGCGCATCATCATGGAACTCATTAACAGAGACATTGGAAACCTCCAAACACTGGACCCTACCCAGTTCACTTTGCTAAGGGCAGATCATGCCTCCTAAACCTGGTGGACTTCTTTGAGACAGTTACCAAGGCTATAGACGAGGGGAAGGTGGTACACACAGCCTACCTAGACCTCGCAAAGGCCTTCAACACCATTCCCCATTCTTGTATTATAGACAAGCTCCCCAGCCTGAACATAAACCCCTACATCACAAGGTGGGTTGCCAACTGGCTCACGGACAGAACCCACATGGTGAAAGTTGTGGAAGCTAGGTCCAACTCTAAACCGGTTACAAGTGGCATTCCCTAGGGCTCAGTCCTAGGACTACTCCTGTTCGGCATATACTTCTCAGAGGTACAGGCAAACGCAGGAGGACTATGGCTGACTAAGTTCATAGATGACTGCAAACTAGGGGCTATAACTGACTCTCCGGCTGACACAGACATCCTCCAAAAGGGTCTCAATGAGCCGGGTATCTGGTGTCAAAATCATGGCCTCAAGCTAAATGCCAAAAAGTGCATAGTCATCCCCTTTGGAAAGAACAAAGTACCCACAAACTACCACAGAGGTGGTAGTCCCCTAAATACAGAAGATGTAATAAGGGATCTGGGGACCCAAGTAGATAGTAATCTCTCCTTTGATAATCACATTGCCAAAGTGGTTAGAAAATCCTTCTACGTGGCCCACCTAATCACAAAAGGGTTTGCATCCAGATCAAAAGAGGTCATTGTGCCCCTCTACTCATCACTCTTCAGACCCATCATAGAGTACAACATCCCATTTGGGATGTACCTTATAAGACACCTACAACAGCCGGAAAAACCACAGAAGTACCTCACCAAGAGGATCACTGGCTTCAAACAGATGCCCTATGCAACTCGACTGAAAAAACTCTAGCTGTACTTGGTTGCATACCGCCTACTCAGAGGTGATCTCTGCCTGACATACGAGGCCATGTCCAACCCAGAATTGATGGAAATGCTCCACCTAAAGAAAACCATATCCCCCTGAGCCACATGCTCTAGGGATCTAAACCTCACCACAACAATAAATAGGACGTTCTGGGGGGATAGAGTCCTGTCCCAGAGACTTCCCCTGCTTTGGAACACGATTAGAGAAACCTTGATGAATGGATGGGAAACTTTTAGTTATGTACTCACCATAACTTCAGATGTTTGGGATCCATCTCGCCTACATTCTGACTGATGGGTTCGGAGCCGATCCCTCGGCTCCGACTCGGCACGCTTATGCCAAAGAGCGAAGTCTCTTATTGGCTGAGCTTACTATATCCCAGGATGCACCACTACCAGTCCCCCAGATCTAGTTTGTCCGCATACATGCACACATGCACGCCCTGCTTATATAACATCGTCAGATGAAACAAGATAAAACAGTAGAACTCAAAACCGTTCAATCTCTTCTGATCTCCAAGGCAGGGGGAAGGAGGGTGGGTATTAGGAATGTAGGCGAGATGGATCCCAAACATCTGAAGTTATGGTGAGTACATAACTAAAAGATGTTATGTGATCCTATCTCGCCTACATTCTGACTGATGGGACAGCGTCCTAGCACCTGAATCCTGGGTGGCTCACTGGAAAACACTCCTGAGTACCGTGGAACCAAATGATGCTCGTCCTTTAGATGCCACATCCAATTTGTAGTGGGAAATGAAAGTGTGCGGATTGGACCAAGTAGCCGCAGCACAAATTTCCGATATAGCGAGCTTGGAATGAAAAGCTATAGAAGTAGCCATAGCTCTGGTAGAATGAGCTTTGATAGATGTTGTAAGTTGCTTATTCAAGAAGAATAAGCCTGAGTTATGCAATCTCTGATCCATTTGGAGATAGTAGCTTTTGTGATGGTTTGACCCAATTTATTATCTGAGAAGGACACAAACAACTGGTCTGACTTACGAAGTTGCTGAGTCCTGTCTAAATAGAAGCGTAATTGCCTGTGAACATCCAATTTATGGAGAGTGTATTCCGCTTCATTGGAGAATTTTGGGAAGAAAACTGGTAGCTCTAGAGATTGTTGGAGACAGAAACTAGAACAGACCTTTGGGACAAAGGATGGATTAGGCCTAAGTGATACTCTATCCTTGTGGAAAATCAAGTACGGTGGCTTAATAGACAGGGCTTGAAGTTCTGAAACTCTTCTTGCAGAAGTAATTGCAACTAAGAAGGCAGTTTTCCAAGACAGATATTTCAACTCACATGTAGCAGCCGGTTCGAAAGGGGAAGATGTTAATGCGCGAAGCACCAAATCAAGATCCCACGGAGGCGCAGGATGAAAAATTGGGGGTCTTAACAGGCCCGCACCTTTAATGAAAGTTTTGCATAGTCTGCTGCTCATCAATGGAGGATCCGTGGATTCATGGAATTTAGAGATAGCCGCTAGTTGGACTTTAATAGTAGAGACAGAAGATCCTTGATTAAACAGGAATGTTAAGAATTTCAAAACCTCTGGGATAGGAGCAGTGATAGGGTCTAAGCCCTTGAGTTGAGCCCAGATAGCAAACCTCTTCCACTTACTGAGGTACAATTTGTTAGTGGTGGGTTTGTGGGCAGAAGATAAAATGTGAACAACTTCCGGGTCTAGTGTGTGACTTCTGACTAAAGTCGGAAGTGGAGGAGCCAAGCTGTCAATTTCAAAGATCGGAGGGACTGATGCTGATGTCCCGACTGATGAGTTAGCAGGTCCGGAATTAGGTCTAAGGTCCACGGATCGTCCACCGCATGCTTCTTCAGGTAAGGAAACCATACCTGACGAGGCCAGTATGGGGCAATCAGTATCATTGCGCACCCCAATTGAGAAGCTTTTGAATGACCTTGGGAGAAGTGGAATCGGAGGAAAGGCATAAAGTAGCCCTGTTGGCCAAGGTTGTGCTAGAGCATCCATAGCTGGTACTCCCTGATGTGGGATCAAGGAGAAGAACCTTTGGCACTTGGTGTTTAGAGGAGTTGCAAATAGGTCGCAGCACGCGTCCCCATCTCCTGAAAACCTGAGCTGCTACTGTTTGGTTTAGAGACCACTCGTGAGGAGAGAGAATTGTCCTGCTCAATTTGTCTGCCAAAATATTTGATCTTCCCGGAATGTGGGTCGCTACCAAGAAGCGGTTGGTAGCTACAGCCCATTCCCACACTCTCATGGCCTCTCTGCAAAGGGGGTAGGATCTGGTCCCTCCTTGTTTGTTCAGATACCAGACCACCGACATATTGTCTGTGTGGATGGCGATGATGCCCTGAGGAAGAAACTTGTGTAAGGCCTGTAGGGAAAGAAGTACAGCCCTCATCTCCAACACATTGATGTGGAGAAGAGCTTCGTCTGGAAGCCAGGAGCCCTGAACTAGCCTGCCCAGACAATGCCCCCCCCACCCTATCTGGGAGGCATCTGTTGTCAGGGTAACCAGTGGGGAGGGAATAACAAAGGGGCTTCCTTGATTCAGATTGGAAGTCTGAAGCCACCAGCGAAGGTCCCGTTTGCATGTTTCCGTAATCATGATGTGATGATTGAGGGGAAGATCCTGAAAGGACCATTGAGTTGACAATAGCCACTGAAGAATCCTCATGTGCAATCTTGCCAGAGGAACTAAAAGAACCGTGGCAGACATTGAGCCTAAAACTTGTAGAACCATCCTGGCTGGGGCTTTGGATCTCGAGATCAGAGCTTGAACTTGGCCCTGTAAAGTTTGGATCCTTTCGGCAGGAAGAAAGACGCCAAGATTAATCTTGAGTCTATCTCTGCTCCTATGAACCTTATGCGTTGAGAGGGCAGCAAGACAGACTTTGACCAATTGAATGTAATCCCCAGGGTAATACCCAGGAGATGGTGGCTTTGAGATTGTCCATTAGTAGATGCCTGGTGGTGGCAGTCAGGAGCCAGTCGTCCAGATAGGGAAACACTTGGAATCCAAGACTTCTCAGGTGAGCCGTCACTACTGCCAAACACTTGGTGAACACCCTGGGGGCTGTGGTGAGACCAAAGGGCAGAGCGCAAAATTGGTAATGACTGACTCCCAGGCTGAAGCGCAGATACCTCCTGGACGCCTGATGTATCGGTATGTGATAATAGGCGTCCTTGAGGTCTATGGAGCACATCCAAACATCCTTCTCCAACAATGGGAGAATGGATTGTAACGTGACCATTCGGAATTTGGATTTCGTGACGGATTGGTTCAGTCTGCTGAGATCCAATATTGGTCTCAGGTCCCCTGTCTTTTTTGGCACTAAAAGAACCTGGAGTAATTTCCTGATCCGATCTGGTCTGTGGGGACCGTTGGATGACTCCTTTTCTAGCAGCTTTAAAGCTTCTGCGGCTGCCATATCCCTTTGACTGGGTGGTGGGTCCGGGATTCTTTTGGACGGTGGGGGTGAGTATGTGAATGGGATGGTGTAACCTCCGGCAATGATCCGAAGCACCCATCTGTCCTGAGTGATTGACTCCCAGGCTTTTAGGTGCTTGGCAACGACACCCGACTGGCTCGAGCAGCACAGCCGGGCAATCCCTCATGACGTGTGGGAGGCTGAAGAGCCACGAAAGGACTCGCGGTCTCCAGAATTGCGGGGCCCTCTGCCGCCTCTGGGACGGCGTCTCCCTGAAAAATTTCCCCGTCCTCTGCCTCTGGAAGGGGAATCTTCCTGCTGTTGGGAGAAAAACTTGCGAGATTTGCGGAACCACATTTTCCCCCCTCCTTTAGCCTTGGGGTAAGGCCGAAAGGGAGTGGAATAATGGGCACCTACGGCAGATAAAGTTTTTCCCTCTTGCTCACAGCGGGTAAGGGTGTCTTTAACCTTGGGTCCAAACAATGAGGACCCATCAAAGGGAGCGTCGGCAAAGGAAGAATTGAAGGCCTCCGCAAACTGACACAAGCAGAGCCAGGCTTGTCTACGTAGAGCCACGCCTGTGCCTGCCGCTCTACCCGCCCCTTCGGCCGCATAGGAAATGAGCCTCATGGACGAGTTAGAAATTGACGTAAGGATAACCAACTGAGAGCTAACCGACTGGGCTAGCTGCTCAGGTAGGTTACCCGAGAGGGAATCTGACAACTCCTTGACCAGATCCCTCTGAAGCCTGGTAAAATGTGCCAAATAATTCAGAGACCTTAAAGTAAAGGCCGCTGAAGTCAGGGTGCGCTTCCCGTACCTGTCCATACTCCTAGACTCCTTATTAGGAGGATGGACGGACGTTGAAGCCTCTGCCACGTCCTGTTGTGTAGCAGATGCCACTACCATGGCATCTACAGCCACGCCTTTAGTGAGGAACTCCTTCTCGGGGAGCAGACAAAATTTATTTGACGAGAAGGGACTGGTTCCACGGTATCTGGATGTTCCCACGCCCTTCGACAAACTAAATCCAGAAGCTCGTCGGCGGAGACACCCAGGAGGCGGAGGGCTGAGCCCCAAAGGCCTTGAGGAGCACTGACTCGTCAGCAGAGGGGTTTGGATATCCAGCCGCCTCGTTGTTTGAGGATCTCTAAGATGTCTGCAAATGAGACATCATCCGAGGACGACTTGGGACCCCTCTGCATCATCAAGATCAGTGTCTGATGTAATAGACTCGGGGAGTCCACGTGCTTCCTCTTGCACGATCTCTTCCTTGGGGTTCCTCCAAGACAACTCGAAGAACCCTCAGGAGGAGGGAACCCCAATGGGGTAACCTCAGGCCCGGGCTCTGCTGACTACGGACAGGGAACTGCCAAAGACCCAGTCTCCACGCCCAGGGAAGGTGCTGGTAAAGCCGGAGAGATGGCGAAGGACTTGGCCAAGGCACTCCTCATGGCTCTGAAAGCCGGACCCCAGAATCCTGGGAGTGTCCGGTCCCGAGCCGTGATAGCCGACGGAAGTCCCGCAGAAGCACTGAGGGGAGGCTCGGAACCGAAAGCATAGGTCCCAAACATCACCCCGGGTCCAGCCGAAGAAGTCCGGTACCAAACTCGGACCCGAGGCCCGGGTTGGAGTAAGGGTCGGAGCCGACCCTAAGATCTCCACCGGCTCCAACAGCACCTGCTCCGACGGAGCCGAAGCAGTCGGAGGAGGAATGGCAATGGGGTGGGCCAGGGTCACCGGCTCCGAAGCCAACTGGGTCGGAACCGAAACAAATTTTTGGAAGACTGGGGACTGGAACAGTCTTTGGAGCACCCTGTCTATATCAGAATCTGACATCCTCGAAGACCGAGAGGAAACAGAACGGGTTCGAGACGGCCTCTCCAACGGCCCCAAAGGGCTAGGGGACCGGCTCCGAGGAGACTCGATGAGTATCGGCGCCAAGGGAATACACACACCAGATTCCATCGGTGCCGAGGTGGACTTCAGCGCCGAGGAGGAAGTGTCTGAGCGGGCGACCCTTGTCGGCTCAGAGACCAGTGGAGCCGACGAAGGTGACCCGCCTCTCGATGCCCCAGCCATCGGCTCCGAAGCCAGAGGAGTCGATACTGGTGGCATCGAGGCAGACCGTTCCGACCTCGGCTCCGAAGTCCTTGGAGCCGAAGGAGAGGCCTGCCTATGTCTCTTAGCGGTCGGATCCGACGGACTGGTCGGAACCGACGCCCTTTTCTTTTTAGCCGGAGAAGGAGAGGATGCCAAGGCTTCTTCAAAAGAAGGTTTAATTAACCCCTTAAGAATCAATTTATTTTTCCTCTCCTGGAGGACCCTTGAGGAAAAAGCGTGACATACGCTGCATGACTCCTGTAAGTGTTTTGCACCTAAGCAATACACAGAGCGAGTGATCGTCCGTGATGGACATTTTGAAACTACATTTTGTACATTTTTTAAAGCCCGAAGGCCTAGGATTCTGAGACATTATGGAAAGAGAATTTCAGTAATCTGACAGGAAAAATACAATTACTGATGACACCCCTTAAGTATAGGCTTACAGTTATCGCTTAAAAGCGCAAATGACAGGGAACTTTGAAAACCCTGTAAGAACAAACAGAGCTACAAAATATTTAAAGCCTTTTCTCTATATGTAAGATATAGGAGGGTTGACTGACCGGGAAGGCCCTAGATGAAGGGGGCCTACCAAACTCAACCCAATCACACAACAAAAGTCTTCAACAAATCCAACCAATCACACAACAATGAGAAGAATAGCCGTTAAAACAGCTTTTTGAGACAAAAACAGCAAAAAACTGACAGAAAAAGTTAGTTAAAATAACTACTCAGCTCAGCCAGCTCGAGACCACATCTTCGCAGGTTAGCGGCAAACGAGATCTGGGGGACTGGTAGTGGTGCATCCTGGGATATAGTAAGCTCAGCCAATAAGAGACTTCGCTCTTTGGCATAAGCGTGCCGAGTCGGAGCCGAGGGATCGGCTCCGAACCCATCAGTCAGAATGTAGGCGAGATAGGATCACATAACATCAGAAAGTTTACCCTGGGGATCACTTCAGTGGCTCTGCTGGACAGAGGCACAGGGAACTAATCTAAGGAGCGGTGAAAGCCAACACATTCTGGCTAGACTTATAAATGCCTTTGGGCAGATAGCCTAGTACCTACCTATGAACCTATGAACCTATAAAACTGCTTCTTGTCTATCAAACAGGTAAAATTGGAACCATTTAATAGAGCTACTATTCAGTGACAGTTCCTTCAGGGTACGGAGAAGAAGTTGTTGATTGACTATATCACAGGCCTTAGAGAGATCTAGGAAGAGAGTAGAGGTAAGTTTGTTATTGTTTCAGTTGATGTTGATAGAGTTAGAAAAGGATAGGAGGGCTGATGTGGTGCTGTGGTGTGGCCTAAAACCATGCTGAGAGTTGGCCAGTAGTTTATTTTGGGTGAGATAGTGCATCAACTGGTTGGGGACACACTTTTCCATAATTTTGGCCAATGGTGATAGTATGGCTGTTAGTCAGAAGTTTGAGAGTTCTAAAGAATTCTCTCCTTTATGAAGAGGAATGACATGGGAAACCTTCCAGAAAGAGGGGATAGTGGCTTCAGTCAAGGCGCAGTTTATTATGATCGAGACAGGGTGTGCAATGACATCTGCCCCTTTTTGTAAATATTCTGGTGGGAGGAGATCATCTGCCAGGGTAGTGGGCTTTAGTTTGTTAATTAGATATTGGATGGTGGATGTAGATTCAGTTTGGAAGGTGAAAGGGAGTGGGGTAGTGGTTGTGGAGGAGTTTTGAAAGGAGCTGGTGGGGGGGGGGTAGTTGGCTAGCTAGTGACTGGATGGTTTTGATAACATTTTTTTAATGATGTTAGAATTTTCCTCTGGAGTTTTAAGGTCGCAAGTTGAGGGGGTGGGGGTAGAGGTTTGGCCAGGGTGGAGCAGTTTGTTTATGCCTGCCCAACATTTTTGAGGTTTGTTCTGTTGTTTTTGCTAAAGGTGTTGATAGAAATGTTTTTTGTCTAACACTGTAGCTTTCTTGGTATCATTCCTTAGTTGTCGGAATTTAATATGGTCAAGTGGGTCTTTGGAGGTGCGTCATTTGTCCTATGCTTTATTTCTTGCTATGATTTTGGTTACTTTAGAGAGACAGAGAGCAGTCTTAGTTTTGGCTCTGAGGGTGCGGATAGGAGAGTGGGACTCCAGAATGGAGAGGATTTTTTTAGAATTAAAGTAGGCTACAGCATCATCTAGTGGAAGTTATTTAAGTATGGCCCAATTGCATGCTCTGAGTTCATTCTGAAAGTCAGTGGAGTTAAACATTCTTGTTGTTTCTGATAGATTTATATAGAACTTGATGGTGGTTATCTACTTTATGCTTAATGATGTAAGTGAGTAGGTGGTCACTTATATGATCTGGGAGGGTACCAGTGTTATACAGGTCTGGGTGATTGTTGATAAGAATCCAGTCCAGGATACAGCCTTTGTAGTTGGATTTATTTATTCTGGTGAGTGAAGATATAAGTTGGGGTAACAGTGAAGGTTTATATGGGTGGTGGGAGATTCAGAGGAACAATTGTTCCAGTCAATATTAATGTCTCCTAACACGATAGTTTCATGTGGGCATGTGTTGGAAAGCCATTGGAGGAAATCTTCTAGGGTATTTGCATTGTTGCCTGGGGGGATATAAATGCAGGCAATTAATATAGATTTACTTTTGTTAAGCTGTAATTTGCTAACTAGGGCTTCTGCATTATTGAACAAAGCGGGTTGTTGTGGGGCTAGTGTGACATCTATTGAGTTTGTTTGGGGCTAGTGTGACATCTATTGAGTTTTTAAACAGAACTCCTACTCCTCCACCTTTACTGGTGTTATGGTCTAGTCTAAGTATGTTGTACCCTGGTGGGATAACCTCATCATGTTTAGTTCCTGGTTTTAGCTAGGATTCTGTAAGACATAGCATATCAGGTGAGTGGGTAGGTAGAAGGGCATGAAGATTATGGACCTTGTTGTTAATACTCGTGATGTTTAGGTGACAGGTCAGGAGAGAGTTAGGGGACCTTGAATTTGACCATATGTTGATGGTGGTACTGGGCTGGGAGCTTGTGGGAAGGGTGGGTCCAGGGTTAAGGTGGATGTCCGCATCCCTCATCAGAGTAAATTGTACAGTGATTATTAGTTTCTGTGCTTTATTTATTATTTTATGATAATATCTAGTTTTGGGGGAGATGGACATTGGTCTAGTTAGTTGGTGGCTGTTAAAAGTGAAGAGGACAGGTTTGTAGTGAGCTGGTAGTTGGTCTGATTCACTCAAGATGGGAGCAGAGATGGTATGAGATATGGGGTGGTGAAAGCCAAGATAGGGCTGGTTTTCATAGATGGTGAGAAGATATAGCCCAGGCAATATAACTGAGAGGAACATAATTGGTCTCATCTTGATAGAAGTGGTACTTGGTAAGGAATGAGGGTGGAGAATTAAGAGGGTTGTTGGCAGGAAGGGGTGGTGTATGGGAGGTGTATGGAGGTGTGGGTTATCTGTGATAGGTTGTAGGAGGGGGGAGCGGTTTATTGGGCTTAAATTTAGCACGAGTGGGGGCGGGTAAGATTTGGGGCCAGGGTGGGGTGCGGACTGAGCCAGAGCGAAGTGAAGGCGAGCGGACCGAGGCTATACCAAGCTACAAGGATTTCCAGGGTCTGTGAGTGTGCAGGCTTAGAGAATACAACTTTACAGTGGTTTTACTCTGTTCTTTTTAAAGTGAGCTGCAATTTACCCAGTTTTACTCAATTATTTTGAAAATGAGCTGTGTTTTACTCAATATTGTATTAAACAAAGTTTGTAGCTTAGCCAGACAATTTACTAACTGTTGGGAGTAAGCAAGCTTTTAACCTGAAATTTGTACAGATACTGTAGTTTAGCCAGACAGTTTTACTGACTGTTGGGAGTAAGCAAGCTTTTAACCTGAATTTTGTACAGATATTTGTTATTTCTTTAGCAATCGTGAGATGAACTAAGCAGGGGAAACATGTTATACAGGCTGTATGCGCTGTAAAATTATCTATTTTGCTGCATTGTTTGAACTGTTCAAATAGCAAGTATATCATTGACATATAAATTAGTTGCTGTGTTCTATGACACTTAGTGATTTGGATTCTAGGTTAGATACTAGTATGTTGGGTAATCTTAGGCTCCTTTCCAGCTATGTCTAATACTAGTAATCAGAAAAATTACCCCAGTTCAGAGACCACTGTAGGACATCAGTAGCAGCTACCATAGCAATGATTATATAACCCCATTTAGTCTCTTGTTCAATTAACACTTTTTTGAACTGCATTTGCCATGAAATAGAATGTAGCATTTGTACTGCTGTCTTTAGTTCTGCAAAAATGTTATTGATAGGTATGAAAATTGTAAACTGCCAAAGTTTTGTGAATATTTCATGATGCCTTTGTTTAACTAAACAGAATTTCTGTTTTCTCCCAAAATGCTTTACTGTTGACAGGAAGCTGCTCGGCTACAAAATGAGGTTATGGCTGGTATAGTACCCTTGCAAATTTCCATGCAGTGGTGAGGTTCTTGTTTTGTTAAGCGTTTCATACAGCTTCAAGGAAATGTACAAAGTTTTGTGTGAAATGCATAGCTTCTCATTACATCTGCGAGATCAGAACAGTTCCATTTCCTTAAGGCATCAGGTTTGTGCACTTGGATATCATGTTTAGGCTGTAGGCAACTAAAGGCAGTACTAGGATGCACATAATACATCTGTATTGGTTGTGAGGCATGTTTTTGAGAACTATTCTTTGGGAATTATTGAGTCTTTAGTGGCACAGGATTCAAATGTTGCACCCCTCTTAGCTTTGAAAATTTGAAGGACTTTAAAGATATAAGCTAAGAGAGGTCTGGAAGTGGGTCAGTCTTCTGTTTTGCAAATTTGTGCTTGAAATTTAAATGTTTCATTAGGGTTCAGGGTTCATACCTTAAGAAAATGAAGTTTTTGTCATAAGCTTGACTCTGCCCTCATCTGCCTCTCCTCTTTTCTGTCTAGCTATCAGCTTTAAAATGCAAATAAAAAAAAAATATTTCTTAAAGGTTCTGTAACGTTTCCACAAAATTCCAATTCTGGTCTTTATTGTCATTGATCACCAGTGCACCATTTTCAGTACAACCAGTAAAGTTGCACTGGTTTATTAAAAACAGCTCTATGGCATATGCATACTCTTTTGTTTAAATCTTTTGGCATTTGTTGATTGAAAAGCTCTCTGTATGTGAAGTTAATCTAATATTAACCATCTCCCTTTTGGGCCACTTAATGTGTGTGCTATATGGTTAGAGTCCTCTACACAGCATTTGGAAGAATGTACAGTTTATCATCCAATGTCGGGAACACAGTGTTTTGTTCCACACAGCAAAGTGCGAACTGTTTATTTTGTCAAAAACAGAGTATATTTTAACCACAACAAGAAATGGTCCTAGAGACCTATTTAATACTTTACTCTTCTTATATTTAGAAAGATTTTAAAAAGATTAATCTCTGTAAGATTGGGTCCTAAAATTCATTTTGCATATATTTTGCTGGTAACCCCAGGTTGCAATGGATTATCTACTTCAGTTTTGCTAAACTTGCTGACTTGGAGTTGTCAGATTGTGGCATGGGTATTGACTATGACGCCACCTGTCTTAGAGACTCAAGGGCTGCAGGAGTTGCCAGGGAAAGGGTTGCTTATGTGGTCTAGTTGAAATTGTGGTTGTGTGGCAGCCCACATTTGCCCAGGGGAAGGAGAACCGTACATACAAACCTGCAAGTACCTCAGTACTAATATGAAGGTAAAATTAAGGGATAGAAAGACTTTTAGTCAAACAAATATCTAGAAATAGTGGGAAAAATTGACAAAGACTGAAAGTTTTGTACTTAATTGCCTGAGAGCTATTGGAAGGACCACTTCTTCGCAAAGCGGCAAATGACATCTGAGGGAATTGGAAGAGAAGCATTATGGGTTGGGTAGGGTGTTCGAGAGCTTTCTGGTTGCCACGAGCTATTACAATGGCCGAGGTGGATCAGAGAGATTGAATCCAACCCATATGTGAGGATAAAATGAAAACTGACAACAGCAGAAAAAGACGTTATGTACATACCATAACATTCCATGTTTGTTGTCCATCTCCTCATTCATTCTTACTTGGATGGGTTCAGAGAGCCGATCCATGGCTCTGACTCAGCCAAATACACAGCTGGAAGTCTCAAACTTGGCTCGTGGCAAGTAGATATCCCATAATGCAGCAGTGGTGTAACTCTCCAGATCTTGTTTGCTGCTAACATACTAATGAGTAATATATATATATATATATATATATATATATATATATATATATATACATATATACATATATATATATATATATATATATATATATGTATGGGTCTACTTCGTAACAATGAAAGACCAGAAGAATGAAACGCAGAACACCGAGACTATAACAATGAAACCCCAGAACACCGAAAAACATGTAAGTTAACAAAACACACATAACACACAAAAACACACACACAACTGCCCCACACTACTAAACAAAACACCTTATACTAATGATAGGCAGGGGGCAAGCCCCCCTGCATCCCCCACACCCCCCCCACCTTAATATTCTAACTCCGAGATCACACAAGCAGACACACAAGGCAAACACACACCCACACAGTACAGTCCCTCACACACACACACACACACACACACACACACACACACACACACACACACACACACACCACACACACACACGCACACACCACAGTCACAACACACACTTACACACAAAATTTCCCCTCACAAATACCTCACACACACACACACACACACACACACACACACACACACACACACACACACACACACACACACACACACTTACCTACAGCAGAACATGAAAAGCACTAATTCAAACTCCCGTAACATCGGGATTTTGAATTTTGCGCTTTTCTGTGTTCTGCGGTTTCTTCGTTTTCGGCTCAGCGTTCCGGATTTCGATCTTCTGGTCTTTTGTCCAACTCAAGTAGACCTATACATATATATATATATATATATATATATATATATATATATATATATATATATATATACCCATGTCAAGGAGAAACAAACTGAGTCAAGGAGCTCATATAAAGAGTTAAGATCACCACCAGGTCCTCTAGAAGTCCTTGGACAGGGGAAGGAGGGAGGGGTTGTAAGAATGAATGACGAGATGGACAGCAAACATGGAACATTAATGTTAGTACATAACTTCTTTATGTTATGTTGTCCTAGCCCACCTTCATTCTTACTTGGATGGGACAGTGTCTCTAGCACCTTTTTCCCCAGGTGGCCACGAGAGTACACCTTTGAGCACAGTGGACCCAAAGGAGGCCCTATCCCTGGAGGCCAAATCCACTTTGTAATGAGTGATAAACGTATGAGGATTGGCCCACGTAGCTGCAGCACAAATACTGTCCATAGACATTCTGGTCTGAAAAGCAGATGATGTAGTTAATGCTCTGGTTGAGTGACCCCTTATTCTGAATGGAAGCTCTCTATTACTGGAAGTATACATTAAGATGATACAATCTGAGAGCCAATTTGAAAGGGTGACTTCAGAAACTGGCATACCCTTCTTTGCCTCAGAGAAGGAGATGAATAATTGATCAGATTTCCTGAAATATTTAGTTCTATGCAAATAGAATCTAAGCTGTCTATGCACGTCCAACTGATGGAGTTTATACTCTGCCTTGTTGCTATGGTTGGGGAAAACACTGGGAGTTCAATGGATAGATTGATACTGGATTGAGAGCAAACCTTATGTATAAAGGATGGATTAGCTCGTAATGATACCCTATCCTTATGAAAGATCAGATATGGAGCTCTGATTGACAGTGCTTACAACTCTGAGACTCTTCTGGCAGATGTTACGGCTACTAGAAAAATGGTCTTCCAAGAAAGAAATTTGAGGTCACAAGATAAAGAAGGCTTGAATGGTGGCAATGTAAGTTGAGATAGGACAAAATTTAAATCCCAAGGAGAAAGTGGTTCCTTAAAAGTAGGTCTCAGTAAGGAAACGCCTTTTAAAAATGTTTTACACAACCTGTGTGACATTAAGTTAGGAGAATGGTCAGCAATGTGGAAATTCAAAATTGCAGCCAGCTGGACTCAAATTGCTGCAGTCCAGCATTGCTGGAAGAGTTCTGGCAGAAATTCTAAAATGGACTGAATAGGCACAGAAAAAGGGTCAATGTTTCTATTTTGGGCTCAGTGAGAATATCTTTTCCACTTGCTGGTATATAGTTTTCTAGTAGAAACTTTATGAGAGGACATCAAGTTTTGAAGCCTGACTAAACTGAGAAGTGGAGCAGCCATGCTGTCAAGTTGAGGGTGTGGAGAGAAGGATGAAGTGCACTTGACATATGTGTCAGAAGGTCTGGAACTGGATCCAGAGCCCACGGCTTCTCCTGAAGATGAGGCCAGAAAAAGGGGAACCAAATCTGCCAAGGCCAATATGGGGCAATGAGAATCATCCTGCTTCCCAAGGATTTTGCTTTCTGGATAACTTTGGGTATGAGGGGAAATGGGGGAAAGGCATAAAGAAGTCCCGAGGCCAAATCATGTACAAGTACGTCTCTTGGTGTCTCCCCTGGTGGGGAAATTAAGGCAAAGTAGCTGCTGCACTTGGCATTCATGGGAGTGACAAAAAGATCGCAGCAAGGCTAACCCCATTTCCAGAAAATTTCTTCCGTTATGTTCTGGTTCAGATACCACTCATGAGGCATTAATTTTGCCATGCTGAGCTTGTTGGCTATCAAGTTGGATTTCCCTGGGATGTGTGTTGCTACTAGAAAGCGTTGGGAAGAAATTGCCCATTGCCAAACTCTCAGAGCCTCGTGACAAAGTGAGTAGGATTTGGTTCCTCCTTGTTTGTTTATGTACCAAACCACTGACACATTGCCTGACTGTATAGCAATCGTCCCCAGTGGAAGAGAGTTGTGGAGTGCTTGCAACACCAGAAGCACTGCTCTCATCTCTAGAACATTGATATGCAAGTGGGTCTCATGGTTCTGCCATATACCTTAGACCATCCTTTCCAGATAATGGCTCACC
This sequence comes from Protopterus annectens, assembly GCF_019279795.1. Lineage (NCBI taxonomy): Eukaryota > Metazoa > Chordata > Ceratodontiformes > Protopteridae > Protopterus > Protopterus annectens. The sequence continues at coordinate 1,971,731,272 of NC_056728.1, forward strand.
CCACCCTATCTGGGAAGCATCCATGGTCACTGTAGCAACAGGTTGTTGTGGAATAAAGGGTCTCCTGACAGTCACATGGTTGGACTGGATCCACCACCATAGGTTCTTTTTGCATGACTCCATTAGTCTGATCATGTGGGATATAGGAAGTTCTTGAAGTGACCATTGGGAGAACAGGAGCCATTGAAGGATTCTCATATGTATCCTAGCGAGAGGAGCTAGTGTTATGGTTGCAGCCATTGTCCCTAGGAGTTTTAGAATGAGAAGTTATGTACTTACCATAACGGTCCATGTTAGTCATCTTCTTCTCGCCTTCTTTCTTGCTGGATGGGTTTGGAGCTGAACCTCGGCTCCAACTCGGCCTAATACTAAAGCTCGAGAGCTATTTTTACCGGCTCGAGGCGGTCCTATGTCCCATAATGCTAGGCGTGATATACCCAGATCTTGTTTGATAGCTAACACTATGGACATACATGTCCCCACCATGATGAGAATATATATATATATATATATATATATATTAGGTATACAAAAACTCTTATAAGAGTTACCAAGAAAGGGAAAGAGGTAGCTAAGGAGATAACTCTCATGATAAACACATCCTAGAAGATACTCTCGGTCTTGCCAGGCTAGGGGGATGGAGGGTGGGACGCAAGAAAGAAGGCGAGAAGAAGACAAATAACATGGAACGTTATGGTAAGTACATAACTTCTCAATGTTAAGTTGGCAATCTCGCCTTCATTCTTGCTGGATGGGACAGCGTCCCTAGCACCTTAGTTCTGGGTGGCTCAGTGGAACACACTCTTGAGTACAGTGGAACCAAAATCAGCCCTACTTCTAGAGGTCATGTCCAGCTTGTAATGAGAAATGAAGGTATGAGGAGAGGCCCATGTGGCCACTGCACAAATGGAATCCATTGGCAATCTTGCCTGAAAGGCTACTAAAGAGGCTAATGCTCTGGTTGAATGAGCTCTGGGCTTAATAGGGAGCTCTTTATGCCTCAGTTGGTAAATCAACATAATAACAGAGGTCAACCACCAAGGTTACTTTGGAAACTGGCAGGCCTTGTTTTCCTTCTGCGTAAGACAGGAAGAGCTGTTCTGATTTCCTCGTTTGCTTGGTTCTATCCAGATAGAAGCGTAATTGATGGTGAATGTCTAGACAATGTAACTTCCGTTCAGACCTATTGGTATAAAGTGGGAATAAGACAGGAAGATCGATGGTCTGATTCAGATTTTTTTTAGAAAGTACTTTGGGTAAAAAGGACGGATTAGTCCTAAGTGACTATCTTTGTGAAAAACAAGGTAAGGAGGGCGAACACAAAGGGCTTGAAGTTCATAGGTTCATAGGTTCATAGATTAGTACTAGGCTAACTGCCCTTGCGAGCCATTTTAAGCCTAGCTAATTATCCCTTGTGAGACTCAAACCCTGCACCTTGTGTTTGTAAGGCAAATACCTTAACCATTAGGCCACATTTTTCTGATACCCTTCTCGCTGAAGTGATGGCTACTAAAAACAGAGTTTTCCAAGAGAGCAACTTTAATGAACAGGAAGCTGCAGGTTCAAAGGGAGGGAGAATTAAAGACGACAGCACCAAATTTAGGTCCCATGGGGGGGGAGGATCTTTGACCGGGGGCCTAAGTAAGAGAGTTCCTTTTAGAAAGGCTTTACAAAGTTTGTGTGACATAATGCTGGTCTCTGACAATCCAACGTGAAAATTCGCAATGGCTGCCAGCTGAACTCTGATGGTGGCTGAAGAAGATCCCATTTGAAAAAGTTCCACCAAAAACTCTAAGACTGTATGGACAGGGGCTGTAAAAGGGTCAACTTGTTTCTCCCCTGCCCAAACAGAGAAACGCTTCCATTTGCTAGCATAAGTCTTTCTGGTAGTAGACTTGTGCGAAGAGAGGATGATGTCACGAACTGAATGAGAGATTGAGGGAAACCTAGCTAGGGTTGGAAGTGGAGCAACCAAGCTGTGAGGTTGAGAGATTGGAGAGATCGATGCAGCCCACCTGACTGATGTGTCAGAAGATCTGGCACTGGGTCCAGATGCCAGGTTTGATCTAGTAGATGACTTTGCCGGAACGGGAACCAAGTTTGTCGAGGCCAGTAAGGGGCAACAAGGATCATTCTGGATCTCAAAACAGTTGCTTTCTGGATTAACTGAGTAATTAAGGGAAAAGGGGGAAAAGCATACAGAAGACCCCGGGGCCAATCATGGACTAGAGCATCTCTGGGGGGAAGACCTGGGAGAGGGAAGAGGGTGAAAAAGTCTGGGCACTTGCTGTTTTGAGGGATTGCAAAAAGATCGCAGCAATGCTGACCCCACCTCCTGAAGATTTTTTCCGCTACTAGCTGGTTGAGAGACCACTAGTGGGGCATGAGAATGGCTCTGCTCAGCCTGTCCGCAATGACGTTGGACTTCCCGGGGATATACGTTGCTACCAGAAACCATTGAGAAGAGATCACCCACTGCCACAGTCTAAGTGCTTCTCGACATAGGGGGTAGGACCTGGTTCCGCCCTGCTTGTTGATGTACCACACTACAGACATATTGTCTGTCTGAATTGCAATAGTCCCGGTGGGTAGAGAGTCTTGAAGGGCCTGCAACGCTAAAAGCACCGCTCTCATTTCCAAGACATTTATGTGCAGGTGGCTTTCAAAAGGCTGCCATGTGCCCTGGACAGTCCTGCCCTAAAAATGCCCCCCCACCCAATCAGGGAGGCATCTGTTGTCACAGTAGCCACAGGAAGAGGAAGGACAAAGGGTCTGCCCTGAAGAACCTGAGGGGAGACCATCCACCACGAAAGGTGTCTTTTGCATGACTGAGTGATTAGAATGCTGTGTGACATTGAAAGCTGCTGAAAGGACCACTGGGAAAACAGCATCCATTGCAGGATCCGCAGAGGGGGAGTAATGTGATGGCTGCTGCCATGAGACCTAGGGTTTTTAGTACGAATCTGGCCTGGACTCTGCTCTCTTGTAGTAGGATTCAAACATGACCTCGAATGTCTGAAATCCTTTGTACAGGCAGTTTTGCTGACAGTTTGACCGTATTTAAAACGGTGCCTATGAAGGTAATAGACTGACAAGGCGGCAAGGCAGACGTTTCAGAATTTATAGAGATACCTAGTTCATTGCAAATTTGGAGGGTATAATCTCTGGAATGAAGTAGCTGACGCTTGGTGGTGGCAGTAAGGAGCCAATCGTCTAAGTATGGGAACACCTGGAATCCACTTTGTCTCAGGTGAGCCGCAACCACTGCCATGCATTTGGTAAACACCCTGGGGGCTGTGGTGAGGCCAAAGGGCAGGGCTCAGAATTGGTAGTGATTGGCTCCCAGCTGGAAGCGGAGAAACCTCCTGGAGCGCCTGTTCATTTTGATATGATAGTACGCATCCTGAAGGTTTATATAGCACATCCAATTGTCCTGACCCAGGAAGGGTAGAATGGACTGAAGCGTGACCATCCGGAATTTCATTCTTTGAACAGACTTGTTCAGCCTGCTGAGATACAAAATAGGTCTCCAGTCCCCTGTCTTTTTTGGTACCAAAAAGAACTTGGAGTAGACTCCGGATCCTTGCTGGTCTGCTGGGACTGGCTGGATTGCTCTTTTTTTCTAGCAGCTTTGAAATTTCTAGTGCTGCTTGATCCCTCAGATCAGGTGGAATGTCTGGAAGGGGCCCTTTTGGCGGTTGTGGGGTATGAATAAATGGAATTTTGTAACCCTCGGATATGATCAACCGTACCCAATTGTCTTGTGTGAGGGAATGCCAGGCTTCTGGGTACAGTGATAGTCTTCCCCCGACTGCCCCCGAAGGTAGACAGTTGGGCAGCTCCTTAGGGGTGCTAGAAGGGTTTGTCAGAGAAAGATTCCCTGCTACCCTGATTCTGCGGACCCCCCCCATCCCTCGTGCGGCATCTATTATTATTCCCTCCTCTGCCTCTGGAGGGAAGCTCACCACATGCATCAGGCAATACTCCCTGAGGTTTGCGGAACCACATTTTTCCACCTTTCTGACCCTTTGGGTATGGTCTAGAAGGGGTAGAAAAACGGACTCCTACGGCAGAGTCTTGCCCTCCTGCTCGCACCTGGTCAATGTATCTTTCACTTGAGGTCTGAACAAGGCAGAACCATCAAAGGGGGTGTTAGTGAAGGACGCCTTGAAGGGGTCAGCAAAATTGCAAAGCCGCATCCAGGCGTGTCTCCTTAGAGCGACGCCTGTGCCTGCAGCCCTACTCGCTCCATCGGCTGTATAGGAAATGAGCCGCATGGAGGAGTTGACAATAGAGTTTAGGGTCCCCAGCTGGGAGTTAATCTTTTCTTGAGACCCCACAGCTGATGGGTTCTGTAAGGTATCACCCAGTTCCTTGAGAAGGTCTCTTTGGAGATGGGTGAAATGGCACAAATAATTCAGAGAATGCATAGCAAAGATCGCTGATGAAAACATCCGCTTGCAGTACCTGTCCATAGTCCTAGATTCCTTATTAGGAGGATGGACAGGTACTGAAGGATCAGCCAACTCCTTTTTAGTGGCCGTTGCCACCACCATGGCATCAACAGGGATGCCCTTAGTTAGAAACTGCTTGTCAGAAGGGGCTGTAATAAATTTTGTAGGCCTCCGGGGAGTTGGTTCCATAGTATCTGGAGTCGTCAATGCCTTTCGAGCCACCACATCCATAAGCGGGTCGAAAGGCGGAGACACCCAGGAGGTGGAGGGGTGAGAACCGAACGCATCTAGGTACACCAACTCATCCTCAGAAGGGTTAAGGGCAGACCAGTTTCCCCTCTGCTTAAGAATCTCCAGATTGTCAGAAAATGAGACATCATCAGAGGGGGGACCTTGGGGACCCTTCTGAGTCATCCAAGTCAGTGTCCGATGTGACTGACTCACGGGAGTCTATATGCTTCCTCTTGCATTTATTCTTTCGAGGGGGCTCCCCTGAAGGATCAGGGGAGGAAATGCCCAATGGGGCTACCTGTAGCATCGGTTCTCCACGCTCGGGATCGAGAGAGCAGGTAGAGACTGAAGCAGGCACCAGAGAGGGAGGAGTCAAAGGAGCCAACCATGGAGGAGGCACAGGGGCCAGCACACTCCTCATGACCTCAAAGGTGCCCCTATCAGGCAGGGAAGGGGGTCCCCGCTCTGAAGAGACAAGGACTCCTCCCCGCACTGAGAGGGATGGCTCCGAGGCCGATGTCGGGGACAAACTCACCTGCACTGAAGCTCCGAGGGGGAGAAAGGGGTCGGACAAGGGTCCGATGCCACTCGCCCCCTCAGAGCTGACGAGAGAGTCCCGGCACCCAGATCCCTCCAAGGATGGAACCAAGGAAGAGATCAGAGCCAACGAGGGAGCCAAAAGGGGTGGTATCGGCTCCGACATTCTGACAGTCCCAACCCCCTACGATCTCTGGCTCCGAACTCACAGGAAGAGTCGGGAGGAGGAATCGAAGAGGGAGTAGTGAAAGCCACTGCCTGATGAGGAGGGCTATGCAACATTTGGGCCAGTGCCTGCGACTTAAGTAGTCTGCTAACCACCCTCTCGAGGTCATGGTCCGACAGCCTGGAAGACCGAGAGGAATGGGACTTGTGACTCCGCTCCGACAACAAGGGAGACTTCGGAGCCGAATGGACCGATTCCAGGGAAGGAGACCTGAAATGCTTCTTGCTCGAAGATGGCTCCGACAGCAGAGTCGGAGCTGACTGAGGCCTCGAATCATCGGTTCCGGCCGGAACCGATGCAGTAGAAGTAGCAGCACCGCTCGGCAATGGCTCCGAACATGGAGCTGACGGTTTGGCGGGCTTAGAAGGTTTACCCGACGAATGCTTAGCCAGGGAACCTTCAGGCTTTAACAAGCCTCTCAAAATAAGTTTATTCCTGCGTTCCTGCAGGACTCTTGGACTGAACGCATGGCAGACAGAACAAGAGTCCTGCAGGTGCAGAGGGCCCAAGCAATACACACAAGAAGTGTGACCGTCTGTCAGAGACATCTTCTGACAGCACGAATCATACTTCTTGAAGCCCGAGACCTTAGTGTCTTTAGACATCCTAACTAAGGGAGGTCTAGTCCCAATCAGTCCAACACACACACACAAAAAAGGTTTTAACAGACCAGAAAAATTAAACAGAAACCCCACAGATATTAGTACAATCTAAATAGCACACAAAAAAGACAAAAAAAAAGGGGGATAGGCCAAGGGCCTAACTATTAGAAGAGGGGAAAATATTATCAGAAACTACCAAATAGGGAATCCTAAACAGGGATCTAAAGGGTAGTAACTAAAAAAAAAACACTATCGCTATGTTTTTAACCAAAATATCTGACTAAAACCAAGAAAAAATATTAATACAACCTGAGCCGGCAAAAAGACGCAACCTTGTAGCTGAAGTGGCAAACGAGATCTGGGTATATCACGACTAGCATTATGGGACATAGGACAGCCTCGAGCCGGTAAAAATAACTCTCGAGCTTTAGTATTAGGCTGAGTCGGAGCAGAGGTTCGGCTACAAACCCATCCAGCAAGAATGAAGGCGAGATTGACAACTAAACATCTACCTTTGCCTTTACCTTGTCCTTTGGAAGAAGGTGAAATATTTGCTGTCTGAGGGTTGAAGTTCTATTGGCTGGAAGACGTGCCATCATGGAAACAGTGTCTAGATTTGCACCTATGAAGGTAATATGTTGACAAGGCAACAAGGCAGATTTTTGTAAATTGATTGTTATGCCTAACTGAGCACAGATTTCCAATGTCACATCCCTGGCTTATTGGAGTAGAAGCTTGGTGGTGGCAGTTTGGAGCCAGTCATCCAGATACAGAAACATTAGGAATCCAAGTCATCTCAAGTGAGCCGTTACTACTGCCATGCATTTGGTAAACAGTCTGGGGGCTGTAGTGAGACCAAAGGGCAGAGCTCGGAAATGATAATGACTGGCTCCCAGCCAGACGTGTAAGTGACTCCTTGATGCTCTGTCCATTTTTATGTGGTAGTACCCATCCTGGAGGTCTACTGAGCACATCCAATCCTCTTTTCCTAAGAAGGGAAGTATCAAATGCAGTGTCACCATTCGGAACTTTGACTTTTTGACAGATTCGTTTAATTTGCTGAGATCCAATATGGGTCTTCAGTCCGCATGTTCTTTTTGGCACCAAAAAGAATCTTGAGTAAGTTCTGAATTCTAATTGGTCTGTGGGGACTTCTTGCATGACTCTTTTGACCAGCAACTTTTGGATTTCTATAGCTGCTTGTTCCCTTAGATTGGGTGGAACATCCAGGATTGTTCTGATTTGTGGGAACAGGGTGCCAAAAGGGAATGGATTATCCTCTGGATATTATGCTTTGTACCCAATTGCCTTTTGTGATACTTTGCCAGGCTTCTGGGTACAAAGACAAATGTCTCCCAGCTGCCTCCAGAGTACAGCAGGTGGGCCTCCTTTCAGGAGTGCTGATAGGGATGTCCGCAAAAGGAATCATGGACACTCTGGTTTTGCAGACCCCCTCTGCCTCCAGGATGACATCTAACATTGTTGTCTCCCCCTCTGCTCCTGGGGAAGGATTCAGCTTGTGCATCTTGGAAAATTCCCTGGGATCTTTTGAACCACATTTTTCTACTCTTCTGGTCTTTAGTGTAAGGTCTTCAAGGTACAGAAAAACATACTCCAACAGCAGAGAGAGCTTTCCCTTCCTGCTCGCATCTGGTGAATGTGTCTTTTACTTTAGGTTCAAAAAGTGAGGAACCATCAAAGGGGGCATTAGTAAAGGTAGACTTAAAAGGTTCCACAAAATTACACAAGCGCATCCAGGAGTGTCTCCTCAAGGAAACTCCTGATCCCACTGCCCTACTCCCTCCATCCGCTGCATAAGATATCAGTCTCATGGAGGAGTTGACGATAGAATTTAAGGTGGATAGCTGGGAGGAGACTTTCTCATTCACCCCCGCAGCTAATGAACATTGTAGAGTATCTCCTAGCTCTTTCAGGAGATCTCTTTGCAGCCTTGTAAAGTGTGTGAGGTAGTTCAGTGATCGGAGCGTAAAAATTGCTGATGAAAAGACACGCGTCCCTTATCTGTCCATTGTTTGAAAATCTTTGTTCGGAGGATGAACAGATGAGGATGTCTCAGAAAGTTCCTTCTTGGTGGCTGCAGCCACCACTATAGCATCTACAGGTACACCCTTTGTGAGAAAATCTTTTCCAGTAGGGGCTGACAAAAACTTGTTTGGCCTCCGAGGGATTGGTTCCATAGTGTCAGGTGACTCCCATGCCTTGTTACTGACCAAGTCCTTTAGTTCATCAAAAGGCAGAGACACCCAGGAGGCTGAAGGCTGAGATCCAAAAGCATTCGGGTACACTGACTCCTCATCAGAAGGAGTGATGGTTTTCCAGCAGCCTCTCTGCTTTAGGATCTCTAGGATATCTGCAAATGAGATATCATCAGAGGATGACCGAGGGGACCCTTATGACCCCTCGAGGTCAGTGTCTGAGGTGACGGACTCATCAGCGAAGTCTATATGCTTCCTCTTGCATGTCCTCTTTCGAGGGGGCTCCTCAGAAGGGTACTCCCGAGAGGCCTTAGAAGAGAGGGGTTCACCCAATGGGGGATCCTGAGGCTCTGGATCTCTGCTGCCCTGTGGATGAGGTGGTGCCAAGACAGTAGCCGTTGTCTTGGGGGAATGAATGCCTGTATCCTTATGTAGAGCTGTAGAGGGGGACAGTGCACTCTTCATCAGCTCAAATGCAGATCCCACTGGTTCTGAGGATATCTCCGGCTCTGAGGAGATGGAGGACACCCCTGGCCCCAGAGAGACTGGCTCGAGAGCCGATGTATGAACTGAGCTCACCCGAGCCGACACACCGAGGGGTAGGGTCAGAACTGAAGAAGTTCGGATCCGAGTGCCCTCCCAAGGGCTGACCGGAGAACCCTGGCTCCCAGACACCTTGGATTGTGCCGAGAGTGTCGGAGTAGATGTTGGTTCCGTAATCTCCAAAGGGGGTCCTGGAACCGAAGGTTCTACAATAAGTGGTACCAGGCCCTCCAGCTCCAAAGATCCAGCTTGGCTTAGAGGAGGAACAACAGTGAATGCAAGAGTCTTGGAAGGCTCCGAGACCTGATGGGTTCGAGCCGAGAACAATTCAGCTAGCTCCGGCAATTTCAAGAGTCTGCGCACCACCCGTTCCACATCATCATCAGATAGGCTTCTAGTGGACCTGGAAGATAGAGAAGGTGAATGAGATTTCTCCAAAATGGAAGATCTCAAGGTAGGGGAGACCGGTGGAATGTCAATGGACCAGCTCTGAGACATGGTATCTTGCTGCTCCGAAGACCTTGGGGACGAAGGACCAGGCTTGTCAATAATGATGACCTCCATCGGTTCCGAGGCCTGTGGAGCTGAGGAGGTAGATGGTTTAGAAAGTTTTGACAATCCTTCTGGGGGCTCAGACTGAGCCGAAGAGACAGGAGATGGCCTTTTGGATGGTTTGTCCCTCTCAGAAGAAGAAGAGGATGAAGAAGAAGAAGCACTTTGCACAGCTTCCTCAAAGGTTGTCTTTAAGAGTCCCTTAACAATCAATTTGTTTCTCCTCTCCTGTAACATACGTGCACTAAAGGAGTGGCAGAAAGTGCAATTCTCTTGTAGATGCATTAGCCCCTAGACAATATACACAAATGACATGTCCACCTGTAATTGACATTTTCTGGGTACATTTCTGACATTTTTTTAAAGCCTGAAAGCTTATGCTCTTTCTCCCTAGTGTCTTTAGACATGATAGAAGAAAAATGTTCCCAAAACGTTTACAAATAGCAAATAATTAGAAGTTATGTACTCACCATAACGTTCCATCTGAGTAGGTGACTTCATTTGGATGCAACCTGTGGGTATCGGATCCGACCTCGGATCCGAGCCGGCATTTCAAAAGCTTAGGCTCCGAGCTCCTAGCTCCTCCCTCTTACCCATAACCCCTTGCCAAGCCCTGACTGACCTCAGATTGAGTTTGCCTGAATAATACTGACTACAGTACACGAAAAAAAGCATAAATACTCGCTCTATAAAGGTCAGGGGGATGGAGGGGGGGATGGTTGCATCCAAATGAAGTCACCTACTCAGATGGAACGTTATGGTGAGTACATAACTTCAAAATCTGAAGTAGGCAGACTTCATTTGTCTGCAACCTGTGGGACAGAGTCCCCAGCTACCTGAATCTTGGGCGGCCATCATGGAAGGATGTTCCGGAGCACCGCTGAGCCAAAGGATGCTCTTCCCCTGGAAACAACATCCACCTTATAATGAGAAATAAAAGTATGAGGCGAGGCCCAAGTAGCTGCCGCGCAGATATCATCCAATGACACACGGAACTTAAAGGCGGCTGACATGGAGACTGCCCTAGTAGAATGAGCCGTAACCCTCTGAGGAGCAGGTCTACCTGAAGTGTCATAAGCCTGCAGAATACAATTAGCAATCCACCTAGATAGTGTGACTTTAGACACTGCTTTACCCAAAGCAAATTTAGCAAAGGAGACGAACAGCTGATCTGATTTCCTGTGACCAGCTGTTCTGTGAATATAAAATCGTAATTGTCTATGAACATCCAAAGAATGCAATTTGTATTCTCCTTTGTTTGAGTACTTGGGAAAAAACACAGGTAAATTGATTGATTGGTTAATATTAGATTCTGAAGAGACCTTCGGAAGAAAAGATGGATTGGTCCTGAGGCACACCCTATCTGGAAAGAAAGAAAGGTAAGGCGGCTTGACGCATAGAGCCTGAAGTTCAGACACTCTTCTGGCTGAAGTGATAGCTACTAAGAAGGCAGTCTTCCAGGAAAGGTACTTTAGGTCTGTAGAAGCTGCAGGCTCGAAGGGAGGAGCAGTAAGGGCTTGCAGAACTAACAATAAGTCCCAAGGTGGTACAATCTCCTTGACTGGAGGCTTCAACAAAAAAATCCCTTTGAGAAAGGTTTTGCACAATTTCGCCATCATGAGGGGAGCTGTCTCATGACCAATGTGATAATGCGAGATGGCTGCCAATTGTACCTTAATCGTGGAAGAACTTGCCCCTTGATGAAAGAGGTCTGTTAAAAAATCCAGCACTGCAGACATAGGTGCTGAGAAAGGATCCAAAGTTCTCTGAACCGCCCAAATAGCGAATCTCTTCCATTTACTCCAATAAACCTGCCTGGTGGAAGGTTTATGAGCTGCCACCAAGATGGCCTTGACCGGTGACGAGATACCGGGAGTCCTAATCAAGGATGGAACTGGAGCAGCCAAGCTGTCAACTTCAGGGTGCGTAGATTGGGAACCGAAATTCCCAGAGGGTGGGAGATGGGAATCAGATCCAGAATCCAGGGTGGATTGATTTTGTGAGACCATACAAAGGGGAACCAGGGTTGACGAGGCCAGAACGGGGCAATGAGAATCATTCTGCTCCCCAAACTGTTGGCTTTCTGCAGAAGCCTCTGCATCAGAGGTAGTGGAGGGTAGGCATAAAGGAGACCGGGATGCCAAGCATGCACCAGCGCATCTCTCGGGAATTCCCCTGGTGGGGGAAGCAGAGCGAGGAAATTGTCGCATTTGGCATTTGAGGGAGAGGCAAAAAGATCGCAACAGGGTTGCCCCCAAACGGCAAAAATCTTCTTCACTACCTGAGGATTGAGAGACCACTCGTGAGGAGAAAGAATGGTGCGACTGAGTTTGTCCGCAAGGATGTTGGATTTTCCCGGAATGTGCGTTGCTACCAGAAAGCGTTTGGTGGAAATTGCCCATTCCCAGACTCTCATGGCCTCTCGACAAAGGGGATAGGACCTGGTTCCTCCCTGTTTGTTGATGTACCAGACTACCGACATGTTGTCTGTCTGAATCGCAATAGTCCCTGAAGGAAGAACGTGGTGAAGTGCTTGCAACGCTAGGAGCACCGCCCTCATTTCCAGGACATTTATATGCAACGACGTCTCTGTGGGGTTCCACGTGCCTTGGACAATCTTTCCCGCAGAATGCCCCCCCCACCCGAGGCAAGAAGCGTCCGTGGTCACTGTGGCTCGGGGAAATGCAGCACAAAAGGGTCTCCCTGTCAGGGGCTCCGGAGAAAGAAGCCACCAAAGAAGGGAATCCTTGCACACTTTGCTGACCGCTATCGGAGTGTTGAGAGAGGAACAGAGAGGGGACCACTGAACGTGAAGGGTCCATTGAAGAACCCGCATGCGTAAGCGAGCATGAATGAGAAGCGGGATAGCTGCCGCCATTGAACCTAGGGCCCTCAGGACCGAAGCTGCAGTCGGAAATGGTTGCAGGACCGCTGCTACATGACACTTCAGGTTGGCAATTCTGTCTGGAGTGAGGAAGGCTCGCATTGACCTGGTGTTTAGCCTTCCTCCTATGAAATCTATAGCTTGTGTGGGGTGCAGTAAAGATTTCTCCCAGTTGACAGTGATGCCCAGCCTTGGGGCTAGTTGAAGAAAGTAGTCCCTGGCTGAGCACAGAAGATGCCTTGATGATGCCGTCAGGAGCCAGTCGTCCAGGTACGGAAAGACCTGTAATCCCTGGAGCCTCAGGTGGGCCGCTACCACCGCTAGAACTTTGGTGAACACCCTGGGGGCTGAGGTGAGACCAAAGGGGAGAACCCTGAACTGATAATGACTGGCTCCCAGCCGGAAGCGAAGAAACCTCCTGGACCGTCTGTCCATGCGAATGTGGTAGCACGCGTCCTTGAGGTCGATGGAGCACATCCAGTCGTTCTCCCTCAAGAGGGGGAGTATAGATTGAAGGGTGACCATCCGGAACTTTTGCTTGGTTACTGACAGGTTCAGCTGGGAAAGATCTAAGATTGGTCTTAAGTCCCCCGTTTTCTTTGGCACCAAAAAGAACCTGGAGTAAAACCATGACCCGGTTTGATCTGGGGGGACGCACTGGATAGCTCTTTTTTCTAGCAGCTGTTCGATTTCGATAGCTGCTGCCTCCCTTTGGTCGGGTGGAACATCTGGGAGGCTGCGAGATCTGGGAACTTTGTACAGGGGGATTGTATAACCTCTGGATATCACGTGAAGCACCCAACGGTCTGATGTGATGGACTCCCAAGAAGTTAGGTGCCTCGAGAAACGCCCCCCGACTGCCTCCAGAGACGGACAGCCGGGCAACCCTTCAGGGCTGCTGCGTGGGTCTCTCTGAGAAAGGTTCTCTGGACCCAAAGTTTCTAGGAGCCCCCCTGCCTCTAGGACGGCGACCTCCCTGTCCCCCTCTGCCACGGGAGGACTGGTTATCCGGAGCAGGTTGGGACTGCTGCGATTTCCGGAACCACATCTTCTTCTGTCCCTTTTGGTTCTTCGAGAAGGACCTCTGGGGAGCTGAGAAGCGGACTCCAATGGCAGACAGCGTCTTCCCGTCCTTTTCGCTCTGGACCAGTGTTTCGCGAACAGTCTTGCCAAACAAGGCAGAACCATCAAAGGGGGCATTCGCGAAAGTTGCCTTGAAGGGCTCTGCGAAATCACAGTGGCGGAGCCAGGCCTGCCGCCTCATGACTAGGCCTGCTCCGCTGGCTCTAGCGGCTCCCTCGGTAGCGTGAGAAAGTAGCCGCATAGATGTGTTAGACACCGCTCTAAGAGTGGCCATTCGGGTGGAGTATACCTGCTTATCCTCACCCAACATGGACTCTGGGGGAGAAGCAGCGTATTCTTTAATCAGATCCCGCTGCATCCTGATGACATGTGCCATGTAGTTCAGCGCTCTCAAAGAGAAGGTTGCTGAACTGAAAACTCGCTTCCCAATGCGATCCATCGAGCGGGACTCCTTGCCCGGAGGATGCATAGAGGGACTCTCCTGGGCCAATTCCCTCTTAGTGGCTGCAGCCATCATCATGGCATCTACTGGGGGGCCCTTGCTCCAGTGAGTGCGGTCTGCCGGAGGGGAAAGGATACGGTCAGGACGCTTGGGTACAGGCTCAACGGTGTCCGGATCCTTCCACGCTCTGATGGATATAAGGTCCACCAGAGGGTCGGCAGGAGGGGACACCCAAGAGGTAGATGGGCCCGCCTCGAATGCCTCCAAGAACACAGACTCGTCTGAGGAAGCCTTGGGGCAGACCCCCTGATCCTTAACATTTCCATAATGTCTCCAAATGAGACGTCTTCAGGGGTGATCTTGGGAGCCTTCCCTTCATCCAAGTCTGTGTCTTCGTAACGGACTCGGGGAGTCCATGTGCCTCCTTTTGCACTTACGCCCGAGGTACTTCATCGGGGCTGTCCGAGGAGTACTCTTCCGCAGCTGGATGTTCCAAGGGAACTACTTGGGACATCGAGGCGGGCTGTCCCTGGGACCGGCTGGTGGGGGCCTGGCCCAACTGCAAGGGAGTGCGGGATGGAGCCGTGGCAGGGACCGGGGGTCTGGACGTCCTCAACAGTGCCCTTTCCACTACGTCGAAGGCCGAGGGGGAGCCAGCTTCTCTAAACCCGAGAGCCGACCCCACTCGGATCCGACGCGGATCGGAGCCGGAGCCAAACCGCCGGATCCGAGAGACCGTGTGCTCCGACCTGGACGGAGCCGAAGACACACCAGCTCCCTCGGATCCGAGGCTTGGTCCTCGGCTCCGAGGTCGGGTCCGGCACCAAGCACTCAAGAGATGGGACGGATCCGAGGTGAGCCGACCTATCGGATCCGACCCACCCCCGGATCCAACTCTGCCCGGCGCCGACAGCTCCGAACCCATGGTATGGGTCGGAGAAGGAGCCAAAGGCGAAAAAGGTCGGCCCTCCCGGATGGGGGCTAGAGCACTCCCATTTGCATTTGGGCGTGGATGAATTTCCTCATCATCCGGTCCATATCTGCTTCACTCATAGAGAATGTGGATCTGGTGGAGGCCACCGAAGCAGACCTAGAGAGCCGCCTCGGGGACCTCGCTGAAGGGCTAGCCTCCTCCTCCTCGGGCCCAGGAGAGAACCGAGGGGAGTGGAGCCGAGGAGGAGGAAAGCTAGAAGGCACAGGGGAGGCCCGCTTAGATGGAGGAGCCGAACTGGAGGTTTCAGCTCTCCGTTTGTGGTGCCTCTCCCTGTGCCTCTCCTTCTTCTCTCACCCTAGAAGACTCTCTCCTCCGGCATCTTAGAGGGAGGTTGAGTCCCAGCCGGAGGAGGAGAGCCCACAGCAACTGCTTGCTGAGTAGAAGGGGCAGAAGCCGAAGCGGTGTCTGGAGGGAGAAGTCCCGCCAGCACCAGCTTCGACCTCCGCTCCCTCAAAGCTCGGGGGTTGAACCCTGCACAAATGGTACAACCAGATGACAGGTGTTCAACCCCAAGATGACGACAGTGTGGCCATCCGCTGGGGACAGCTTATGGCCACACTCGGTACATTTAGAGAATACAGCCTTATGGGCTTCAGACATGATAAGCCCTAACAGGCCTAAAACAAACACACACACACAAACTACGGAAAACCCGAGAAAAGTTTAAAATAAAGAGAGAGGAAAGCCTAACACAATCACTACTAACTAATTAAATTAAAAAAGTTAAGATTTTCGAAAATTTTCCTGTCAGAAAAACTTATCTGAAAAAATTCGCCAGGAGCTCAAGGAATCCGTCGCAACTTGAAAGCGGCAAACGAAATCTGAGGTCAGTCAGGGCTTGGCAAGGGGTTATGGGTAAGAGGGAGGAGCTAGGAGCTCGGAGCCTAAGCTTTTGAAATGCCGGCTCGGATCCGAGGTCGGATCCGATACCCACAGGTTGCAGACAAATGAAGTCTGCCTACTTCAGATCTCAGTACACTGCTAGATATATAAACACACACTAAGCTAACAAACACTGCACATCTAAGAAGTATTAAAGATATATTTGAAAACTAACTTGCTCTGACTAAAGGTGAGCACTAGGACCTCTAACTTAAATAGACCTAGATACCAAAGGATAGAACACACTAACAATAACATTACAAGCCCTCTAACTAAAATGGGCAATAAGCTCTCTAATTTAAAGAGCTAAATGACTAACTACTAGTGTAGACTAAAAACAACACACAACATTACAGGTATTCTAATAAGGCACCACTACAATAATTAACTACGGGATACAAGTAGGCCTGCGAAAAATGAATGGCCAAACAACATCACACAACAGTGGAAAGGAGATAAAGATTAGTGCCTAAGGGCATTAGGCCACATTCAACCAGAGCTGCAGCCACTTCTGCAGCCTTTCTCGGGGGAGTACCAACCAAAGACATTTTAGAGGCTGCTACTTGGAGTTCAGTGCATACCTTTACAAAACATTACAATCTGCCTCTTTACTCTAAATCCAGAGCAGGCTTTGCCACTGCAGTTCTGCAGGGCCTCATAGCCACTCCTAATGCTGTTTAGCTCCAGCCCCCCAACCATAGCTTTGGGACTCAACCCAAATGTAATGACTGCAACAGTGAAACATGAAGAACATAGTACAGTTGTGTACACTTACCATAAATGTAGATGTTCGTGTGTATTCATTGTTGCAGTCCAGGTTACCCACCCGCCACCCTCTTTATTTTTGCTGAAACTTATCTTTACTTCTCTAATCTATACAACCTAGGTGGTGTATTTGCTTATAGATGTAGGTAAAGCTTATTTTGGTGCATGTATGTCTTATTTACATAATTTTAGCCTACCCTTTTGGGAGCACCTGACATCTGGGGCAAGAAAAACTAAATAAAATGGCATCAGCTGCATCTTTTATACCCCTGATGACCTGACGTCAGGGAAGAGGCAACAGCAACAGATGCAGGACCCAAGACTTTGGAATTCAGGCCGACTGAGGGCAACCTGCCAGCAGGATAACCCAAATGTAATGACTGCAACAGTGAAACACGAAGAACATCTTGAGAGTTGCACCACTGCATCATGGGATACCGACCTGCCATGAGCCAAGTTTGAGACTTCCAGCTGTGTATTTGGCTGAGTCGGAGCCGAGGATCAGCTCCGAACCCATCCAAGTAAGAATGAAGGCAAGATAGGACAACATAACATCAGAGTTTTCCATGACAAAAACTTCAGATCAGCTTTGGCCACAGGCTCAAAGGGAGGGCCTGTCAAGGTCTGCAATAAAATAGTAATAGTCCAAGGAAGTACCGGATCCCTGAGTGGAAGGCGAAGGAGAATGTTTACTCTTCAAAATGTTTAAGACAGTCTGAGGGATGCATTGGGGATGTGATCTTCTCCCATATGGAAAGAGGATATAGCAGCCAATTGTATCTTAAAAGTGGAGTAATTGGCTCTGTACCAAAAAAAGAGATGCAAAAAAATTTTAAATGGGCAAAACAGGGACTGAAAATGGATCTATATTATTACTGGATACCCAGATAGAGAATGTTTTGCATTTACTTTTGTAGATCATTATTGTAGAGAGCTTCTGAGAAGACATAAAAATTTGAATAACTGGTGATGAAAACCTGGACTGTCTAGCCATCACTGGAATTGGAGAAACAATGGCTTAGCTTAATGAACTGAATGTCCATATGAGGCGATCCTGACAAGTGAAACAGTGGGTCTAGACCTGAGCGCAACACCCAGGGATGGTGCAATAGATGAAGCCAGAAGGCGGCGAACTATACTTAATGAGGGCAGTAAAGAACTATGTGGATGACCATGATCTTCTTCTTCAGTTTTCTGAAGGAATTTGGGTATTAAAGCAGTGGCAGGAAAAGGACAGAAGAGTTCAGCTGGTCAACTGTGGCTCAGAGTGTCCCTCATTGACTCCCCCTCCAGAGAGATTAGAGCAAAAAACTTTCTGCATTTGGTCTTGTGGGAAGATGCAAAGAATTTGCAGCAAGGACGGCCCTAACAGCTGAATTTGCATTGTCTAATTAGTGGGTTGAGGGATGACTGATAAGAAAGAAGAATACAGCTGCTGGACTTCCCTGGAATATATGTTGCAGAAAGTGGTTGGAAGACATCTCTTACCCATTCCCATACTTTCATGGCCTCTTGACACAAATGATAAGATTGGTTTCCTTACTGCTTGTTGATGTACCAAACTCCTGACATGCTTCTGTCTGGATAGATATCATACCCAAAGGGATGGAGTCCTGGAATGCCTGCAACACTAGCAGGACCACTTCCATTTCCAATTTGTTGATGTGAAGACTGGCCTCTGCCAGAAACCATGTACTTTGGACCCTCTTTCCGGGAAATACCCCCACCACACCCCAAGTGAGAAGTATCCATGGTCACCATTGCTCAGGGTAAAGGAAGAATAATGGGTTGTCCATGAGATACAGCCGGTGACTCCAACCACCACCGGATGTGTGATTTGCAAATGTTCATCAACAATTCCTGAAATGACAAAGGATGTTGTTTGATACACCACTGGACTGGTAAGGTCCACTGAAGAGCTCTCATGTGGTATCTGGCTACAGGGACCAGGGTAATCATAGTTGTCGAGGACCATAACAGATGTAGTATCAGTCTTGATTGTGCTTTTGTCAAGACAGGACAGCTACAGCTACAGCTTGCCTGAGAAAACACGAAATCCTGATCTGAGGAAGCTTTGCAATCTGAAGTTTTGTATCTAGAAGAGCTCCAATGAACTCTAAGGACTGAATGGGCTACAGCATGAATTTTACTTTATTCACTGCGATCCCTACACCTAAACAAAGATGGAGCATAGATTCCTGGCCTGAACAAGTAGATTGCTGGAGGTGGAAGTGATGAGCCAGTCATCAAAATAAAGGAACACCCAGAATTCTTGCAGTCGCAGGTGAGCTGAATCATTGCCATAAACTTGGTGAACACCCAGGGGGATGTGGTGAGACCAAACGTCAGAGATCTTAATTGGAAGTGACTGCCTCCCAGCCTTAACCAAAAGAAAATTCCTGGATCATCTGTCTATGTTTATGTGGTAGTATACATCCTGGAAGTCGATCAAGCACACCCAGTCGTACTCCTTTAGCAAGGGCAGAATGGACTGAACCATGACCAGATGGAATTTTGTGTGCCTTACAAAGTTGTTCAGATGGCTGAGGTACAGAATAAGCCATATGTCTCCATTTTTCTTTGGCACTAAAAAGAATCTTGAGCAAAGTCTAGATCACCTCTGGTCTGGTGGGACCTTTTGGATGACTCATTTGTTTAGAAGTTTTCTTATTTCTGAAGTGCCTGCTTTCATTTCAGAGGGTGGCTTATCAAGAAGTTTCTTTGCGGGTATGGGGAATAAAAGAAAGGGAATGAAACAGCTTCTGGTTATTATCCTCTGCATCCATATTTCTTACGTGCTGGATAGCCAGGTTGTAGGGTGCAGGGATAAGCACCCCCGACTGCCAAGAGACAGAGGCAGTTGGGCAAACACCTAGGAGCACTGGAAGGACTCTTAGAGAAGGGACTCCAGAAGTCCTCGACACATGGCCACCTCTGTCCAGAGGACAATATCCACCACTAGAGTTTCTCCTTCTGCCATGAGGGGCTCTATCTCCAGAGGTGTCAGATATAAACCCTTGTGACTTAGGAACAAAGTCTTTTTCCACCCTTCTAATTCTTTGAGAATGGTCTTTGAGGGGTGGAAAATTTGATTGCAATGGCAGAAAGGGTCTTACCACATTGCTCACTTCTGGCGAGTGCTTCTCTGACTTTTGGACTGGAGAGTATGCTATACCATAAGAAGTGTTAACAAAGAAAGTCTTAAAATGCTCCACAGAATTACAAAGCCACATCAAGCATGTTTCCTAATAGCAACGCTGGTGCCCACTGTTCTGGAAGCATCTTCAGAGGTGTTGGAAATGAAACTATGTACTTACCATAATGACAGATCTGTGTTGTCTCGTTTTCATCCAGTTCAACTTTTGGGTTGTCTGATCTGATCAGAGCTGACCTCAAGGCCTTCTACCTGAGCACTGGATCTGAGACCCTAACTCATCCTCTAGCCACAATTCCCCTCTTCTGTCTGAATTACCTCATATCAAGTTTGCTGACTATTCTAATCATATAGATAAAAAATCTTTTTACTAAAGGAAAACTAGCATGGAATGAAATAATTTATTAAACTGGATGAAAATGAGACAGCAAGAATCTATCATTACGGAAGCTTAACTTTTAGTTATGTACTCACCATAACTTTAGATGTTTGGGATCCATCTCGCCTACATTCTGTACTGATGGGGCTCGGAGCCGATCCCTCGGCTCCGACTCGGCACGCTTATGCTATAGAGCGAGGCCTCTTATTGGCTGCGCTATCTTTATCCCAGGATGCACCACCACTAATCCCCCAGATCTTGTTTGACCGCATTCATGCACACATGCACAACTTGATTATATAACATTGTTAGATGTTTCAAGATGAAACAACAGGATTCAGACCTTCTGATATCCTCTGATCTCCAAGGAAGGGGGAAGGAGGGTGGGTTATTAGGAATGTAGGCGAGATGGATCCCAAACATCTAAAGTTATGGTGAGTACATAACTAAAAGATATTATGTGATCCTATCTCGCCTACATTCTGTACTGATGGGACAGCGTCCGTAGCACCTAAATCCCGGGTGGCTCATTGGAAAACACTCCTGAGCACTGTGGAACCAAATGAAGCTTGTCCTCTAGATGCCACATCTAATTTGTAGTGTGAAATAAAGGTGTGCGGGGAAGACCATGTAGCAGCAGCACAAATGTCACTAATAGCAAGCTTAGAATGAAACGCTATCGAAGTAGCCATAGCCCTTGTAGAATGAGCTTTGACAGAGGCGGTAAGCTCTTTGTTAGAATAAAAATAAGCTTGAGTAATACAGTCCCTGATCCATTTGGCAATAGTGACCTTTGTGACAGCTTTGCCCAATTTATTGTCTGCAAAGGATACAAACAACTGATCTGTTTTCCTTGTTTGTTTGGTCCTGTCTAAATAAAAACGTAACTGTCTGTGGACATCTAGTGTGTGGAATATGAACTCCGCTTTGTTAGAGTATTTTGGGAAAAAAACTGGAAGCTCTAACGATTGTTGTAAGCAGAAACTAGAACAAACCTTAGGGACAAAGGAAGGATTTGGCCTGAGGGATACTCTGTCTTTGTGAAAAACCAAGTATGGGGGTTTTACTGACAAAGCCTGAAGCTCTGAAACTCTTCTGGCAGAAGTAATCGCCACCAGAAAGGCTGTCTTCCATGATAGAAACTTTAGATCACATGTAGCTGCCGGTTCAAAGGGGAAAGAAGTCAAGGCGCGTAACACAATATTGAGATCCCATGGAGGTGCAGGATGAGAAATCGGGGGTCTTAATAGAGCAGCACCTTTCAACAAGGTCTTACACAATCTGTTGCTCATTAAAGGTGGGTCTATGGATTCGTGAAAATTAGAAATTGCTGCCAATTGTACCTTGATGGTAGAAACTGAAGAGCCTTGATTGAAAAGAGAAGTCAAAAATTTTAGTACTTCTGCCACGGGAATAGAAATGGGGTCCAGGCCCCGAAGTTGAGCCCAAATAGCAAATCTTTTCCATTTGCTGGAATACAGTTTCTTTGTAGCAGACTTATGGGCCGAAGATAATATGTGCACAACATCTGGATCCAATGTATGACTCCTGACTATCGTCGGAAGAGGAGGAGCCAAGCCGTCAATTTTAAGGTGTGTAGGGACTGGTGGAATAGTCCCATCTGATGAACCAATAGGTCTGGGATTTGATCCAGGAACCATGGACCTTCCAGAGCATGTTTCCGAAGATAGGGAAACCACACTTGACGAGGCCAGTAAGGAGCAATTAAGATCATTTTGCTCCCCAAGAGAGATGCCTTTTGAATCACCCTGGGAAGGAGAGGAACTGGAGGGAAGGCATAAAGTAAGCCGGTGGGCCAAGGACGGACTAGCGCGTCCATGGGGCTCTTCCCCGGAGCCAGGGTTAGGGAGAAGAATTCTTTGCACTTTGCATTCAGAGGAGTCGCGAAGAGGTCGCAACACAGAACTCCCCATTTGCTGAAAATCTGACTTGCAACTGTCATATTCAGTGACCATTCGTGAGGAGAGAGGATGGTTCTGCTCAATCTGTCGGCTATCACATTGGACTTGCCCGGTATGTGAGTAGCCACTAGGACGTGTTTGGTCGAGACGGCCCATTCCCAAACTCTCATGGCTTCTCTGCAAAGAGGATAGGATCTGGTCCCTCCCTGTTTGTTCAGGTACCAGACAACTGACATGTTGTCTGAGTGAACAGCAATTACGCCCTGAGGGAGATAATCGTGGAGGGCTTGAAGGGACAGAAGTACTGCCCTCATTTCTAAGATGTTGATATGAAGTAAAGTCTCTTCCGGGTGCCATTTGCCTTGGACTGACCTGCCCAGGGAATGCCCCCCCACCCTGTCTGGGAGGCGTCCGTGGTCAAAGTGGCCACCGGAGGAGGTAGAACAAAGGGTCGTCCCTGATCCAAGTTGGAGGTCACTAGCCACCAGCGAAGGTCCCGTTTGCAAGATTCCGTGATCCATACGAGGTGACTGAGGGGGAGTTCCTGAAAGGACCACTGAGCTGAAAGAAGCCACTGGAGAACTCTTATGTGCAACCTCGCCAAGGGGACTAGAAGAACCGTGGCGGACATGGATCCCAATAGCTGCAGGATCATCCTGGCTGGAGCTTTGGGCCTGGGAAGTAAGGCTCGAACTTGAGTCTGTATAGTTTGTATCCTGTCTGTTGGTAGATAGACCCGCATTCGGTTTGAGTCTATTTCTACCCCTATGAACCTTATGCGTTGAGATGGCCGCAACACAGACTTTGGCCAATTGAAGGTGATTCCAAGGGAACTGCCCAGTGATATAGTGTCTTGGAGGCTCTGCAGTAGTAGATGTCTGGAGGTGGCAGTTAGGAGCCAGTCGTCTAGATATGGAAACACCTGGAATCCTAGACTTCTCAGGTGAGCAGTCAGGACTGCCAAACACTTGGTGAACACCCTGGGGGCTGTGGTGAGACCAAAGGGCAGCGCACGGAATTGAAAATGACTGCCTCCTAGGCTGAAGTGCAGATGTCTCCTGGACGCTTGATGTACCATGATATGATAATAAGCGTCCTTGAGATCTATGGAGCACATCCAAACACCCTTCTCCAGCAGTGGGAGAATGGTTTGTAGGGTGACCATTCGGAACTTGGACTTTCTGACTGAACGGTTTAGGATGCTGAGGTCCAAAATGGGCCTCAAGTCCTCGGTCTTTTTTGGCACCAAAAAGAATCTTGAGTAAGTCCCTAATCCGATCTGATCTGTGGGGACCGGTTGGATGACTCCTTTTTGCAGCAGCTTTAAAACTTCTGAGGCTGCAGTATCCCGCTGACTGGGTGGCGGGTCCGGGATTTTTTTGGACTGAGAGGGGGGATGAGAGAATGGGATGGAGTAACCTCCGGCGATAATTCGAAGCACCCATCGGTCCTGAGTGATACCTTCCCAGGCTTTTAGGTGCTTCGAGAAACGACCCCCGACTGGCTCCGGAGCAGCACAGCCGGGCAATCCCTCAGGGACTATGAAAGGCTGGAGAGCCACGAAACGACTTGCGGTCTCCAGTGTTGCGAGGGCCTCTGCCGCCTCTGGGACGGCGTCTTCCGGAAGAATTTCCCCCTCCTCTGCCTCTGGAAGGGGAATCCTCCTGCTGAGAGGGGTAAGGCTTCTGAGATCTACGGAACCACATCTTCCCTCCTCTTTTAGCCGTGGGATAAGGCCGAAAGGGAGTGGAAAATCATGCCCCTACGGCAGTCAGAGTCTTACCTTCCTGTTCACAGTGGGTTAGTGTGTCCTTTACCTTGGGTCCAAACAGGGAGGACCCATCAAAGGGGGCGTCGGCGAAGGAAGACTTAAAGGCCTCCGCGAAGTGACACAGGCGGAGCCAGGCTTGTCTCCGTAGAGCAATGCCTGTACCCGCCGCTCTACTCGCCCCTTCTGCCGCATAAGAAATGAGCCTCATGGACGAGTTAGAGATGGACGACATTGTAGCCAGCTGAGAGCCAACCGTCTGGGCCAGCTCCTCAGGCAGGTTACCCGAGAGGGTATCGGATAGCTCTTTAATCAGATCCCTCTGAAATCTGGTAAAGTGCGTAAGGTAGTTCAAGGACCTCAAAGTAAAGGCTGCTGAACTGAGGGTGCGCTTGCCGTACCGATCCATGCTCCTAGACTCCTTATTAGGAGGATGGACGGACGTCGAAGCCTCTGCTACGTCTTGCTGGGTAGCAGATGCCACCACCAAAGCATCTACAGCCACACCTTTGGTTAGAAACTCTTTTTCAGGGGGTGCCGAGAGGAACTTATTTGGACGAGCAGGCACCGGTTCCACAGAGTCTGGGTGTTCCCACGCCCTTCGACAGATCAAGTCCAAGTGCTCATCGAAGGGCGGAGACACCCAGGAGGCGGAGGGCTGAGCCCCGAAGGCCTTCAGGAACACTGACTCATCAGCAGAGGGGGGTTTGGACTGCCAGCCGCCTCATTGTTTTAGGGCTTCCAGGATGTCTGCAAAGGAGACATCATCCGA
The DNA here is from genome assembly GCF_019279795.1 of Protopterus annectens. Classification (NCBI taxonomy): domain Eukaryota; kingdom Metazoa; phylum Chordata; order Ceratodontiformes; family Protopteridae; genus Protopterus; species Protopterus annectens. Next base: position 1,971,755,678 of record NC_056728.1, read on the forward strand.
GGATGACTTAGGGGACCCCTCTGCATCATCGAGATCAGTGTCTGATGTAAGAGACTCATCAGGGGAGTCAACGTGCTTCCTCTTGCACGATCTCTTCCTGGGGGGTTCTTCCGAAGAGGCTTCAGAAGGACCTCCAGGAGGGAGAAACCCCAGCGGGGTAACCTGAGGCCCGGGGGCTCCGCTGTCTAAGGACAGGGGGACTGCCAAAGACCCAGTCTCCGTATGCAGGGAAGGAGCTGGGGAAACCGAGGAGGTAGCCAAGGAAGATTTGGCTAATGCACTCCTCATAGCCCTGAAGGCGGGACCACCAGAATCCTGGGAGGGTCCCACCTCCGTGGCCACGACAGTGGACGGAACTCCCGCCGCCGACGCACCAAGAGGGAGACTTGGGACCGAAAGCATCAATCCCGAAGCCTCCCCCCCAGGGCCGAAGGAAGAAGTCCGTGTACTGAACTCCGACCCAAGAGCCGGAGTTGGAGCAAGGGTCGGGCCCGACCCTAAAACCTCCACCGGTTCCACCAGTGCCGGCTCCAACGGTGCCGAAGCTGTTGGAGGAGGAACCACAGTAGGGGAGTGGACCATCGGCTCCAAAGCCAAATGGGCTGGAGCCGAAACTAGCTTTTGGAACACCGAAGACTGGAAGAGTCTAAGGAGCACCCTGTCGATGTCCGAATCCGACATCTTGGATGATCTAGAGGATACCGATCGGGCTCGAACCGATTTCTCCATCGGCTCTGAAGGGCTTGGGGACCGGCTCCGAATGGACTCTACCACTATCGGCTCCGAGGGAGATCTCAAGGTGATTTCCCTCGGTGCCGATAAGGACTTCGGCTCCGAAGGGGAAGAGTCTGAGCCGGTAACCCTTATCGGCTCCAATATCAGTGGAGCCAATGAGGGTGACCCGCCTCTCGATGCCCCAGTTCTCGGCTCCAAAACCAGAGGGGTCGAGACTGGAGGCATCGAGGCAGACCGTTCCGCCCTCGGCTCCGAAGTCCGTGGAGCCGATGGAGAAGTCTGCTTAGATTTTTTTGCAGTCGGTTCCGACTGACTGGTCGGAGCCGACGCTTTCTTCTTTTTAGAAGGAGAAGGAGAGGAAGATAAAGCCTCCTCGAAGGATGGCTTGATTAACCCTTTCAGGATTAATTTGTTCTTCCTCTCCTGGAGGACTCTTGATGAAAAGGCGTGACACACGCTACACGATTCTTGTAGGTGCTTGGCGCCTAAGCAATAGACGCACGAGGAGTGGTCGTCCGTTATGGACATTTTAAAACCACACCTCGTGCATTTCTTAAACCCGGAGGGTTTGTGTTCTTTAGACATAGCCAAGAAAAAATTCAAAACACAGTTGTTTACAACCAAAGAAGGGTTTGTCACAGCAAATAAAATATCCCTACTTTGAATATTAATATACTAAATTTTAAAGAGTTTTTTTTTTTTTTTTTTTTTTCGAATACAAGTACAGAAAGGAGAAACTTTCCACAAAGAAAGAGAGATAGAGAGGGTCAAGACCCTCTAACTTAAACGGGTACTTGACCCACACACAAAAAATCAAGGTAGTAGAAACAACAGGGGAAGGCCCCTCTAACTTAAACGGGAAACCTTCCCTGACAGGAAAAAACATGAAATCCTACACAAAAACCACCAATACACACTCGTATAACAACAACAGCTGTTAAAACAGCTTTTGGATTTAAATCAAGCAAAATTCTGACAGGAAAAAGCCTAATTAAATAGTACTTAGCCCAGCCAAGTTGAGACCACGTCCAAGCTTTGTAAGCGGCAAACGAGATCTGGAGGATTAGTGGTGGTGCATCCTGGGATAAAGATAGCTCAGCCAATAAGAGGCCTCGCTCTATAGCATAAGCGTGCCGAGTCGAGCCCCATCAGTACAGAATGTAGGCGAGATAGGATCACCTAACATCTTTAGCTTTCGATGTTGTCAATTTTCATCCTATTCAACATATGGGACAGATTCCTAAGCTGCCTAAAAGATCTAGGTGGTCTCAAGAAAGGACATTCCTGAGAATGGCAGAGCCAAGATGCACAAGCTCTAGACTGCACTTCCACCTTTTAATGTGATACAATGGTGTGAACTGTAGGCCAAGTTGCTTCTGCAAAGATATCACTAATAGGAACTCTTTTCATGAATGCTGTAGAGGTAGTAACTGCCCTACTGGAATAAGCCTTAGGTTTTGAATGCATTGGCAATCCTCAAGTTTTTATAAACAAAGGAAATGCAGTCCACCAACCATTTAGAAAGTGTAACTTTTGACACCTAATTTTGTTTTGGAAAAGGAGACAAATAGCTGATCTGATTTTCTAATATCTCTAGTATGGTGCAAGTAAAATCCAAGCAGTCTGCAAACATCTATGTATGAAGCATATCTTCACCTTTACTAAGGTAATCAGGAAAAAAATATTGGTAGGTCAACGTAATAATTTAGACTAGCTTCAGATGGTGCTTTAGGCAGAAAGGTAGGGTTCATTCTCAAAGACACTCTATCTTTGTGGAAGAATGGAAAGGGTAGCTTACAAGAAAGTGTATCTAATTCCAAGAAAGAAACTTCAAGTCAGCTAACACCGCAGGCTCAAGCATTTTTTGAGTCAAGGAATGAAGTAACAGTGTGATATCCCATGGGGAACTCATTCTCAAACAGAAGGCCTCAATAAAAAAGTTCCTTCAAGGGAAGCTTTGCTTATCCTAAAGAAGCAAAGGACAAGTCATTATGGCCAATGTGAAAATTTGAAATGGCAGCCACGTGAACTTTAACAGTAGAAAAATTGGAACCTGGTGCATGTTGAAAAGAAATTCCAGTCCTTTTGATGCTGACCAAATAGAAAACGTTTTCCATCGACTTTTTTGTAAATCTTTTTGGTTGATTCTTTTTCCTGGCATCTCTATCATTAAAAATCGGAGAATTATGTGATTAGTTTTAAGGTTTGCAGCTCTGCTAGAGGCATCCTGGATGGGTGACTTAGACGATCCAGGATGGGATCCAACACTCGGGGAGGATGCAGCAAATGAGGCTAAAGAAAGGGAAACAAACCTGCTGGGAACAAAATTGGGCAATGAGGATCACCTGGGTCTTGCACCTTATGGCCTTCTGATGAATTTTGTTAAGAGAGGTATTGGTGGGAAGGAACAGAGGAACCATGGAGCCAAATGTGGACTAGGGCATCTCTTGGTGACTGTAGCTTTGAAGGCATAGCTCCCACCTGTCCAGATTTTCACAGAATGCCCAGATTTCTGACGTTGGTCCATTTTTCAGAAAATTGTAGCTTTCTGGAAATTCACTGAGGACTAATGTCAGAAAATAATGACAAACATTTAATTTTCAGACTTCATATCCTTCAGAAAATTCATGCTAATGCAAAACCTGTTATTCTCTCAACTTTCTAAGTTTGTAAGAGCAATATTTAAAAAGTGTCCCTGTTTTGGGTCTTTGCACCCCCCCCCCCATATTAGTGGCTTTGTCCAGATTTCTCCTTCTAACAGGTTTAGAGGTATGTGTGGAGGAATGAGTGCAAAGTAACCAATGCACTTGCTGTTTAGGTAGGAGGCAAAGAGGCTGCAGCAAGGTTTGCCCCAGCAGGTGAAAATGAGAAGTTATGTACCTACCATAACGTTCCATGTTAGTTGTCTTCTCTCGCCTTCTTTCTTGCTTGATGGGTTCGGAGCCGATCCTCGGCTCCGACTCGGCACTTTGCTAAGCTCGAGAGTCACTTTTACCAGCTCGAGGCAGCCCCATATCCCATGATGCAAGGCGGCAAGTACCCAGATCTCGTTTGTTTTCTATAGGCAATAACACCTAGCATAAAAAACTTCCCAAAAGGAGAAAGAAGGCAGAGAAAAACCTGAATGAAGGGTTAGGAAGACCAGAACTGTATGGTCTTAAAGAGCACTCTTCCATGTAGGGTGAAAAGGTCTGTCCAGGCCAGAGGGAAGGAGGGAGGGTCGCAAGAAAGAAGGCGAGAGAAGACAACTAACATGGAACGTTATGGTAGGTACATAACGTCTCAATGTTAAGTTGTCAATCTCGCCTTCATTCTTGCTTGATGGGACCGCGTCCCTAGCACCTCTATCCTGGGTGGCTCAATGGAACAGACTCTTGAGAACTGTAGAGCCAAAACTGGCTCTGTCCCTGGAGGCCAAATCCAATTTGTAATGAGAAACAAAGGTATGAGGAGTGGCCCAAGTGGCTGCTGCACAAATAGTGTCTAATGGAAGTCTAGCCTGAAAAGCTGTGGAAGTGGCTAAGCTTCTGGTTGAATGCGCCTTAGGTTTCGAGCACAGCTGTTTTCCCCTGAGCTGATAGATTTCAGAGATGACAGAAGAAAGCCATCTAGATAAGGTCACTTTGGAGATGGGAAGGCCTTTTTTGTTATCAGCATAAGAAATAAAGAGCTGATCGGATTTCCTGAACTGTTTTGTTCTGTCCAAATAATATCTGAGTTGGCGGTGAACATCAAGATAATGTAATTTTTGTTCCGATCTGTTTGAGTAGTTTGGGAAAAATACAGGAAGGTCAATAGACTGATTCAAATTACTCTTTGAGGCGACCTTAGGCAGAAAGGTCGGGTTAGTTCTCAAGGATACTCTGTCTTTGTGGAAGACCAAATAAGGGGGACGAACAGAGAGAGCATGAAGTTCAGACACTCTCCTAGCCGAGGTAATAGCAACCAGGAAGAGTGTTTTCCATGAAAGAAATTTCAGGGAACATGAAACAGCTGGCTCGAATGGAGGAAGAATCAAGGATGTCAGCACTAAATTTAGGTCCCATTGAGGAGGAGGACTCCTGACTGGAGGTTTCAGGAGAAAGATTCCTTTTAAGAAGGCTCTACAAAGCCTATGGGACATGATGTTGTGATCTGCGAACCCGACATGAAAGTTAGAGATAGCAGCTAACTGAACTTTGACCGTGGAAGAAGAAGAGCCCGCATGAAAGATTTCCGCTAAGAAATCCAAAACTGCTTGAACTGGAGCAGTAAAGGGATCAATATTCTTAGCTTTTGCCCAATAAGAAAAACGTTTCCATTTGCTGGTATAAATCCTTCTAGTAGAGGATTTTAGTGAAGCCACTATGATATCCCTAACAGGATTAGAGATCATAGGAAGCCTGGCTAAGGAAGGAAGTGGAGCAACCATGCTGTGAGGTTGAGAGAAGGGATAGACCAGTGCAGCTGACCCGATTGGTGAATCAGAAGGTCTGGTACTGGGTCCAGATGCCACAGCTGCACCAAAAGGTGACGATGGAGGAACGGGAACCAAATTTGTCGAGGCCAATAGGGAGCAATGAGAATCATTTTGGCTCTCAAAACGGTGGCTTTCTGGAGTATTTGTGGAATCAGTGGAAAAGGAGGAAAAGCATAAAGAAGTCCCTGGGGCCAATCCTGGGTTAGAGCGTCTCTGGGGGGATGGCCTGGCAGTGGGAAGAGAGAAAAGAAGTCTGGGCATTTGCTGTTTTGGGGAGTAGAAAAAAGATCGCAACATGGGCGGCCCCATTCTAGAAATATCTCCTCCACTATAGATTGTTTGAGAGACCACTCGTGAGGCATGAGAATAGCTCTGCTCAATCTGTCCGCTAAAATGTTGGTTTTCCCAGGGATATGCGTTGCTACCAGAAACCGATGAGAGGAGATCGCCCATTGCCAAAGTCTGAGAGCTTCTCAACACAAGGGGTAGGATTTGGTTCCGCCCTGTTTGTTGATATACCATACTACAGACATGTTGTCTGTGTGAACTGCAATTGTTCCCAAGGGAAGAAAGTCGTTGAGGGCTTGCAACGTTAAAAGCACTGCTCTCATCTCTAGGACATTTATGTGCAGGTGGTATTCGAACGGTTGCCACGTCCCATGAACCATCCTGCCCTGATAATGACCCCCCCACCTGATCAGGGAGGCGTCCGTAGTGACAGTGGCTACCGGGGCCGGGGATACAAAGGGTCTGCCTTGGTGAATCTGGGGAGAGGTAATCCACCATGAAAGATGACTCCTGCAAATCTGTGTCACCAGAATTTGGTGACGCATTGGAAGTTGTTGGTAAGACCACTGAGTGAACAACATCCACTGAAGCAGGCGCATGTAGAAGCGGGCCAGGGGAAGAAGGGTAATGGCCGCAGCCATGAGGCCCAACACCTTTAGAACCATTCTGGCTTGTACTTTTTTGCTGGCTAGGATGATCCTCACGTGACTTTGTATATCCGAGATTCTTTGGTCTGTGAGGGTTGCTGACATCCGAACAGTGTCTAAGTTTGCGCCTATGAAAGTAATAGACTGGCAGGGCAATAAGGAGGATTTTTCACAGTTTATTGAAATTCCCAACTGAGTGCAAAGATTTATTGTGTAATCCCTGGCTTGAAGAAGTTGATGCCTGGTGGTGGCTGAAAGGAGCCAGTCGTCGAGATACGGAAACACCTGGAATCCTTGGCATCTCAGGTGAGCAGTGACCACTGCCATACATTTGGTGAACACTCTGGGGGCTGTAGTGAGACCAAAGAGCAGGGCTCTGAATTGGAAATGACTGGACCCCAGCCGAAAGCGGAGAAATCTTCTGGAGCGTCTGTGAATTTTTATGTGATAGTACGCGTCCTGAAGATCTATTGAGCACATCCAGTTGTCCTTCTCTAGGAAGGGCAGAATTGACTGAAGTGTGACCATTCGGAATCTTGTCTTCCTCATCGACTTGTTGAGTCTGCTGAGATCCAATATTGGTCTCCAGTCTCCCATCTTTTTGGGGACCAAAAAGAATCTTGAGTAGATTCCGGGCTCTGAATGGTCTGCTGTAACTGGCTGAATGGCTCTTTTTTGTAGAAGTTTTAATACTTCTAACTCTGCAACTTCCCTTAGACCGGGTGGTACATCTGGAAGGGAATTTGAGTGAGCGAAAGGACTTTCCTCGAAAGGAATTTTGTAACCCTCGGATATGATCGATTGTACCCATCTGTCTTGAGTGAGGGAACGCCAGGCTTCTGGGTACAGCGATAGTCTTCCCCCGACTGCCTCCAAGGATGGACAGTGGGGCAACATCTCAGGGATGCTGGAAGGGCTTGTCAGAGAGAGGCTCTCTGCTTCCCTGGTTCTGTGGAACCCCTCTGCCTCTAGAGCGGCGTCTGTTATTATTACCCCCTCTGCCTCTAGGGGTAAACTGACCACGTGTATCCGGCGTGACTCCTTGGGATTTGTGGAACCACATCTTTTCACCTTTCTGTCCTTTAGGGTAAGGTCTAGAAGGGGTAGAAAAATGGACCCCTACGGCAGAAAGAGTCTTGCCGTCCTGTTCACACCTGGTCAATGTATCCTTCACTTGAGGGCCAAACAAAGCTGACCCATCAAAGGGAGAATTTGTGAAGGACGCCTTAAAGGGACCTGCAAAATTACAGAGCCGCATCCAGGCTTGGCGTCTAAGAGCCACACCTGTACCTGCGGCTCTACTCGCTCCATTTGCTGCATATGATATCAGCAATAGAATAGCAATAGAATTAAGGATTCCTAGCTGCGAAGCAATTTTTTCTTGAGCCCCTGCAGCTGTGGGATCCTGTACTACTTCACCTAGTTCCTTAAGGATGTCCCTTTGGAGTCTGGTGAAGTGACATAAGTAGTTCAGCGAGCGCATAGCAAAGGTCGCTGAAGAGAACATCCGCTTACCATACCTATCCATGGTCCTAGAATCCTTATTAGGAGGATGGACAGGTACAGAAGGATCTGCAAGTTCCTTCTTAGTGGCAGCCGCCACCACCATGGCATCAGCAGGGACACCTTTTGTAAGGAATTGCTTTTCCGCAGGGGCAGTAATAAATTTAGACGGCCTCCTAGGAACTGGCTCTACAGAGTCAGGAGCAGCCCAAGCCTTTCGAGCAATAACCTCCATAAGGGGGTCGAAAGGCGGAGATACCCAGGAGGTGGAGGGCCGAGATCCAAACGCCTCTAGGTATACCGACTCATCCTCAGAGGGATTTGTGGAGGGCCAGTTTCCCCTCTGTTTTAGGAGTTCTAGGATGTCCAAAAAGGAGACATCCAAAGAGGGGGATCTTGGGGATCCCTCCGACTCATCTAAGTCGGTATCTGAAGTGATAGACTCAGGGGAGTCTAGCTGTTTCCTCTTACAAGTCCTCTTGCACGGAGGATCTCCTGACTGATCAGGAGAATCCTCGGAAGAGGGGGTTATTCCCAGTGGGGAAACCTGAGGCGGAGGATCTCTGGGTCCGGGAGCAAGAGAGATGGCAGAGATATCGACAGGCACTGTAGAGGGAGGAGCTAAGGGAATAGACTGCTGGCTGAGCCCAGTGGCCAGCACACTCTTCATCACCTCGAAGGCCCCCCTCCCAGGAAGGTCCAAGAGAACCCGCTCCGAAGAGACCGGAACTCCAGGGCCCACCGAAAGGAAAGGCTCCGAGGCAGATGTCGGAGCCGAGCTCACCAAGGCCGAGGCTCCAAGGGGAAGAGCGGGGTCGGACAAGGGTCCGATGCCACTCACCCCCTCGGAGGAGACCAGGGAAGCCCGACCACCGAATCCCTCTAAGGAAGGTCTCGAAGAGGAGATAAGAGTAGATGCCGAGGGTGCAGAAGGGGGGGGTATCCGCCCCTCAGCCATAGCAGAAACTATCCCCGAAGACTCCAGCTCCAAACTCTGAGGTAGAGTCGAAGGAGGAACTACAAGAGGGTGTGGACTAATAGTCGTCTGTTGAGACGGACTATGTAGCATCTGGGCCAGTGCCTGTGATTTCAATAATCTACTGACCACCCTCTCTAAATCATGGTCTGAAAGCCTGGATGACCTAGATGATCCGCTCCGATGGCTCCGTTCCGAGAGGAGAGGTGAGGCCGGAGCCGAGAGTATCGGTTCCAAGGAAGGGGACCTGGACCTCTTCCTCGAAGGAACCATCGGAGCCGACGAAACCATAGATACAGTCGGAGCCGAGGACTTTTCGGCACCGACAGAAAGTCTCTAAGCATCGGCTCCAGCCGGAGCTGATACAGACATAAAAGTAACGGTGTCAGAGCCAGTCGGCGCCGACACCGAAGCCTGAGCCACATGGTGGTCGGAGCCAGTCGGAGCCGACACCGATGTGACTGAAACAGTATCGGCACCGATAGCCATCAGTGCCGAAGGTCTTTGTAAACCAGGATCGGCTCCAGCCGGAGCCGATCTCGACTCCGAAGGAGTAGGAACCAAGGCCGCAGGCTTGGACACAGAAGCCTGGGCCTTGGAAGACTTTGAAGTCTTACTCGGAGCTGACTTAGCCGGAGAGCCCTCCGGTTTAAGAAGGCCCCTTAAAATCAATTTATTCCTTCTCTCCTGCAGGACTCTCTGGCTAAAGGAATGACAAATTGCACAGGAGTCCTGCAGGTGGAGGGGTCCCAGGCAATATAAACAAGAAGTGTGACCGTCTGTCAGAGACATCTTCTGACAGCACGAGTCACACTTCTTGAAGCCTGAGACCCTTTCTTTGGACATAGTTGTACTAAAACACACACAACACAGTCCCAATAAGATAACAAAGTTATCTAACAAAAAAATGAGAAACTAACCTCTCACACACACACACACCCTGACAGGGGGGGTGGGGGGATGGGAGGGGAGAAGGCCTGACTAAAAAAATTAAGGAGGAAGGGTAATTTTAGTCAAAAAGGGCTTAATATAACTAAAAATGTTAGATATAAGGTTTAAAAGTGAAAGGGGCTAAAGACAGTTTAATATAAAACACTTACCAGGAGCTGGTAAAAGGAGGACCTCATCAGCGAAGCGGCAAACGAGATCTGGGTACTTACCGCCTTGCATCATGGGATATGGGGCTGCCTCGAGCTGGTAAAAGTGACTCTCAAGCTTAGCAAAGTGCCGAGTCGGAGTCGAGGATCGGCTCCGAACCCATCAAGCAAGAATGAAGGCGAGATTGACAACTTAACATTGTTTGTTTTCACTGTCTGCTTGAGAGACCACTCATGAGGTAATAGGATACCATTGCTGAACCTGTCTGCTAATACATCTGATGTCCCAGGAATGTGCATTTCTACCTGAAAACAATGGAAAGACATCACCCACTCTAATACTCACATGCCCTTCCAGCATAAAGGATATGAACTTGTCCTCATTAGTTTGTTGATGTACCACACCACTGGAATATTGTTTGTCTGGATGGAAATCACACCCTTGTCTAAGTAGTCCTGGAAAGCCTGCAATGCTAGGAGGATTGTTCTCTTCTCCAAGACATTGATTTGAATTTCAGCCTCCACAGGTGACCAAGTCTCTTAAACTGTCTTCCCCTCAAAATGAGCCCCTCACCCTAGAAGTGAAGTGTCATTGCTTACTGTGGTCTGGAGAAATGGTGAACATAAGGGACTGCCTTCTATCACTGATGGAGAAGTTATACACCAACTTGTATGGTTTCTGCATAGTTATATGAGGCAAATTCTGGTGTGGAGGAGATGGAAACTCTGTGATCCTTGGGCTGACAGCATCCATTGTAACACTCATGTGGTATCTTGCTAGGGCTACTAAAGTGATGGTGGAGGCCATCACACCTAACAAACAAAGAATAAATCTTGCTTGTGGGTGGGGATGCTGAACTACCTGAGAAGTTACCAGCCTTAATGACAGTAGTCTTCTCATTGGGAGTTTGGCAATTGATCAAATTCTGCCAATCTGACTCCCTATGAATTCTATTTGTTGGGTAGGGGAAGTCTGCTCTTCATATGATTGATAGTTATCCTTAACTGATCTGCAAGATGGATTAGAAATGATTGGTGCTGTAGTGGCAGATCCCTGGAGGAAGCAGTTAGGAGCCAAATGTCTAGCTGTGGGAAGACTTGGATTCCCTGCAGTCATAGGTGAGCTGGCACTACTGCCATAGTCTTGTGAACACCTGGGGGCCGTGGTGAGACCGAACAGCAGTGCTCTGAATTTGGAATGAGTGGCTCCCAGCTAAAAACAGCTGGATTGCCTTTGAATCTTTATATGGTAGTAGGCGTCTTGGAGTTCTGTAGAGCACATCCAGTCCAATCATCCTTACTCAACAGAGGTAATATGTACTGTACCGTGACCATCCAGAATTTTGGCTGTTTGACAAATTCATTGAGGTGGCTGGCCCAATATTGACCTGAGGTCCCTGCCTTCTTCAGAAATAAAAAGAACCTGGAGTCGACTTTGGATTCTAAAAGGTCTAGGGGGATCTGTTGGATAACTCATTTTTCTAGTAACTTTGAAACTTCTGTTGCTGCAGATTCCAACTCACCGGGTAGAGTATCAGGAATCTTTTTTTTTAAACACTTTTATTAAATTAATTCTTAAGACACATGCAAGCATACATTATCAGAAAACAAACCAGTTAACATTTTCCTTTTCAATACAATGTGTCACATGTATTTTCTTTGCTACTATCATCAGCCCAACATTTCAAAAAAAGTGCTGAATTCCTGCCTTCCCTTAAACCTCACTCCTCCTGAGCATTATTAAGCGGTGGTTGTTCCCACAATTTCCATTTACTTCTAATTTGCTCCTTCCCTATACTAAAGATCCCTCTTTCAGTTCTGTAATCTCTTTTATAATATTCAGTACCTCAAATACAGTTGGTGTAGACTTAGATTTTTACCTTCTACTATTTGCTTTTGTGGTACCCAACACAATTCAACTTAATAAGGCCTTAATATATCTAGGCATTTCAGATCCTGTATCCCCTGGTCACACAAATCATTTCCTTCTTTATAGTTATTTGTACATCCAATATTTCTAATAGGCTACTATATATGGAACTTTTAAAATCTGCAACTCATTACTCTCCCAGAACATATATTCCCAGTTACTTCTTTAGTCTTCATCACACCACCAACATTTGATATGTACCTGAGGGAAAAATTCTTTGAAGTCTGCTTGTGGTATAAAAATACCTATGCAAACAATTCCTAAACCTTCTGGACTTTGTTGCATACTTGGGAGCCATGCATATGTCTTCCTATTGCTTTCTTGTAAACTGTTTTTCAGTATCTCTTCTCAGTCTTCTTACCTCCTCTGGTTGATTCATTTAGTTATCATAATATTTTATATGCTCAATTAATTACTGCTTTTTTAACAGCTGCATCTGCCCTAGGTTCAACTAAAAATTCTGCCAGAGGAGGTCTTTCATTTAAAATTCCCCTATCACATTCTCTTTGTCTGTATTCTGGAGATCAAGTCTTGGTAGGGAAAACAATCTCTAGCCTGCAATCCAAATGTCTTCTTGGCCTTACCCCACTCTATTACCTTTCCTGCTTGAGTTACTTGTTCCCTATTTTGCCAAGTTTCTCCAGTAAATTCCAGACCCCCTATGGCCTATTTTCTGTACCTCTACTTGCAGTCATCTCTATTGGCAAAATTCCCTTTCTCCATTCTCACATTGGCTTAGTTATAAGAATACTTTCTGTTACTTTAGAAATATAATATTCTGAATGGCTATTATTCTCCTTACGGATCTCCATCCAAAATCCCACTCTCTGGTTCTTGAACTGTCATCTTGCTTCATCATCATCCCTTTTCACTTTGAATTATAACCTTCTGTTGTGTTATGCATATGAGGCTTAACTATGTAGCTCTAAAATATCCAGTCAAATCAGGTAAACCTAAACCATCTTGTTTTACTGGACGGATCAAATTATCCCACTTAACTCTTGCCCTATTTCCATCCCAGATAAATTTCACCAATTCTGTATTAATTATTGTCCGCAACTTTGCCTTAGAGTGATAAAAGTATTTCTTACCCATATATGAGACTAAAGGGACTAAAAAAAGTTCACTGCTTGTATCTTACTATCCATATCCACAAAAAAGAAGTTATGTTCTTACCATAACATTCCATCTGTGTTGTCAATGTTTATTTATTCTTGACTGCTGGGTCTTGGTCCCAACCCTCAGAACTGACTCAGCTGTTATATCAAGCTCACGCCAGCCAGGAACACTCAAGCCAAGGCTACCCATACTGCCTCTTTTCCCTTCCCCTTAGATTGAGTTTTGCCCATAGAGTAGAAAATGATAGAAGCTTTTTCTGAGCAACAACCCTACTAGGACCCTAAGACTAGTTTCGAACCTCCAGGAGTCTTTGGAGGGGAAAGGTGGGTGGGATGTCAAGAATGAATGAAGATTGAGAAGACAGATGGAACGTTATGGTAAGAACATACGTTCCTTATCTGATGCTGTCAAATCTTCATTCATTCTTGATGGTTGGGACAGAGTCCCTAGCTACTTTAGACCTTAGAAGGCCTTAGGGAAGGATATTCTTGAGCACCACAGAGCCAAAGGATGCTCCTCCCCTGGAACCATATCTAATTTGTAATGAGTGATAAAGTTATGGGGAGTAGCCCAAGCTGCAGTTGCACATAGATCATCCATCGAAGCTCTAGAATGAAAAGCTACTGAAGTGGAAACAGATCTAGCAGAATGCACTCTAACTTTTGTTGATAAGTCCAGCTTATTTTGTTAATAAATAAGGGTGATGCAATCTCTCAAGCATTTTGACAGAGTAACTTTGGAAACTGGTTTGCCCACTCAAAACCCAAAAAGGATAGATAAAAAAAGTTATGTACCTACCATAATGTTCCATGTTAGTTGTCTTCATCTCACTTCTTTCTTGCTGGTTGGGATCGGAGCCGATCCTCGGCTCTGACTCAGCCATCTTCTATAGCTCGAGAACTGTTTACTGGCTCGAGTCTACCCCTTATCCCATGATGCCTAGCAATAGCTACCCAGATCTCATTTGAAATAGCTAACCCAGACATAGCCAGAGAATAAACCTGTCCAAACAAATAGGTTGAGTATACCTGTCATACTCTCTAAGTCAGTAGAGGAAACAAACCAGAGAACACTCAGTCAGTGAAACCAGAAATCCTCTCGGTCCAATAGGACAGGGTGACAGAGGGTGGGACGCAAGAAAGAAGGCGAGATGAAGACTAACATGGAACGTTATGGTAGGTACATAACTTCTTTATGTTAAGTTGTCTATCTCGCCTTCGTTCTTACTGGTTGGGACAGCGTCCCTAGCACCTACAATCCTGGGTGGCTCATTGGAACAGACTTTTCAGAACAGTGGAACCAAAGTCAGCTCTGCTCCTGGAGACCATATCTAGCCTGTAATGAGAAATAAAGGTATGATGATTTGCCCACGTAGCAGCTGCACAGATAGAATCCATGGGCAACCTAGATTGTAAGGCTACAGAGGTGGCCAAGGCCCAAGTAGAATGACCTTTCAGTTTAATAGGCAACTCTTTGTTCCTTAATTGATAAATTAAAGTAATGCCTAACTGGGAGCAGATTGTGATTGTGTAGTGCCTGGCTTGAAGAAGTTGATGCCTGGTAGTAGCAGTGAGGAGCCAGTCGTCTAGATATGGAAACACCTGGAATCCTCGACGTCTCAGGTGAGCCGTAACCACTGCCATACATTTGGTGAACACCCTGGGGGCTGTGGTGAGACCAAAGGGCAGAGATTTGAACTGGTAATGACTGGCTCCCAGCCGGAAGCGAAGAAATCCCCTGGAGCACCTGTCCATCTTGATATGGTAGTACACGTCCTGAAGATCTATCGAGCACATCCAATTGTCCTGACCCAGAAAGGGTAGAATGGACCGTAGTGTGACCATCTGAAACTTTGTTCTTTGTACAGACCTGTTTAGTCTGCTGAGATCCAGAATCAGTCTCCAGTCCCCTGTCTTTTTTGGTACCAAAAAGAACCTTGAGTAAGTTCCGGATCCATGCTGGTCTGCTGGGACTTCCTGGATGACTCTTTTCTCTAGCAGTTTTGAAATTTCTATTACTGCTTGGTCCTTCAGATTGGGTGGAACATCTGGAAGGGATTTCCTTGATGGTAAGGGGGGTTGACAGAAGGGAATTTTGTAACATCCAGATATAATGGACCGTACCCATCTATCTTGCCTTAAATCTTGCCAGGCTTTTGGGTACAGTGAAAGTCTTCCCCCGACTGCCTCCAGAGGTGAGCAGTCAGGCAACCCTTCAGAGATGCTGAAAGGGCTTATCAGAGAAATATCCTCTGTTGCCCTGGTTCTGCGGACCCCCTCTGCCATGAAGGCGGCATCTGTTGTTATTGTTTCCCCCTCTGCCCCTGCAGGAAAAATCGCTACATGTGTAAGGCAAGGCTCCCTGAGATTTACAGAACCACATTTTGCCACTCTTCTGACCTTTGGGATACGGTCTAGAAGGAGTGGAAAAATGGACTCCCATGGCAGAGAGAGTCTTGCCTTCTTGCTCACACCTAGTCAAAGTGTCTTTCACCTGTGGTCCAAAAAGAAAGGAACCATCAAAGGGGCTGTTGGTGAATGACACTCGAAAGGGTTCCGCAAAATTACACAGCCGCATCCATGCATGCCTCTCAAGGGCCACACCCATACCTATGGCTCTACTCGCACCATCGGCTGCATAGGAAATGAGACTCATGGAGGAGGTAACTACAGAATTAAGCGTCGCCAGCTGGGAAGCTACTTTAGCTTGAGCCTCCTCCGCTGATGGATCTTGAAGGGTATCTCCGAGCTCTTTAAGGAGATTCCTCTGAAGCCGGGTAAAATGACATAAGTAGTTCAGTGACCTCATAGAAAAGGTCGCTGAAGCGAACATTTGCTTCCCATATCTATCCATGGTCCTAGACTCCTTGTTAGGAGGATGGACAGATGAAGAGGTCTCTGCTAACTCCTTTTTGGTGGCTGCTGCTACCACCATGGCATCAACAGGAACACCTTTGGTAAGGAACTGCTTATCATGGAGTGCTGTGATGAATTTGCCAGGTCTCCTCAGAGTTGGTTCCACTGTATCCGGAGCTAACCAAGCCTTTCGAGCCACCACCGCCATAAGTGGATCTGAAGGCGGAGAAACCCAGGAGGTGGAAGGTCGGGAACTGAACGCATCCAGAAATACAGACTCATCTTCAGTAGGGGCTAGGGGATTACAGTTCCCCCTCTGCTTAAGCATTTCTAGGATGTCTGAAAGGAAACATCTTCAGAGGGGGATCTCGGGGACCCTTCCAATTCATCGAAGTCTGTATCAAAATGACAGACTCAGGGGAATCAATGTGCTTCCTCTTGCACTTCTTCTTACGAGCGGGCTCCTCTGAATGATCAGGGGAGGCCTTGGAAGAAGAGGAAACACCCAATGGGGTGCCCTGGATTGCCGGTTCCCTACGCTTGGGGTCTGGAGGAGGAGCAGAGGTTGGCACAGGCACTACAGGGGACAGAGCCGGTGGGGTCGATAGTGGAGCTGACTCAGTGGCCAGCACACTCCTCATGACATTGAAGGCATCCCTGCCATGATGCAGAGAAAGCGCCGGTTCAGAGGAAATCAGAATCTTTCTCCGCACCGAGGGAGACGGCTCCGAGGCCACTGTAGGAGCTGAGTTCACCTGCACCGAAGCTCTGAGAGGGAGAACGGGGTCGGACAAGGGTCCGATGCCACTCACCCCCCTCAGAGCCAACGAGGGAGCCCCGCCACCCAGCTCCCTCGATGGACAGCACCACCGAGAGAATCGGAGCTGATGACGGAACCAAAGGAGATAGAGTTATTGGAGCCGACGGTTCCACTACTCGAACCCCAATGAACTCCGGCTCCGAACTCATTGGAGTCGGAGGAGGAACATCGATAGAAGTGGATGGAGCTGACACCTGTTGAGGAGTGCTGGACAACATCTTGGCAAGTGCATGCGGCTTTAGCAACCTACTGACCACTCTCTCCACATCATGATCCAAGAGCCTAGAGAATCGAGAAGAGTGAGAGGACCTGTGACTGTGCTCGCTCTGAAGCAAGGGAGACTAAGGAGCCAAATGCACCCATTCCAATGAAGGGGACCTCAGCTTCTTGTGGCTCTGCGAAGGCTCCAAAGTTTCTGATGAAGCCGACGGGGAGATAGTCTTATTGGTGCCAGCCGGAACTGAATTAGAAGGTATAGTCTAAACCGAGGATGGCTCTGAACTTGGAGCCGACGACTTGGTAGATTTAGGGGATTTCACAGGCTGAGAGGTCTTGGCCAGTGAATCCTGTGGCTTTAAAAGACCCCTAAGAATAAGCTTATTCTTACGCTCCTGCAGGACTCTTGAACTAAATGCATGGCAAATAGAACAAGAGTCCTGCAGGTGCACAGCGCCTAAACAATAGATGCAAGAAGTGTGCCTATCTGTCAGAGACATTTTCTGACAGCATGAGTCAAACTTCTTGAATCCAGACACTTTGGATTCCTTTGACATCCTGAAAGAAGGAAACAACAAACACAACAGCTACCAAAGCAAAATACAGTCTACACAAAAAACACACTGTACTACAAGACTATAGCTAAAGAATGTTTTTTTTTTTTTAATAGGAAAGCCTCTAACTTAAATGGCTAACCTACGAAAGAAAGGTAGAAGAAAAGCCTCTAACCTAAATGGCTAACCTGACAAGAAGAGGATAGGGGGAGGGGCAGGGGAGAACTCTCTAAGTTAAACGAGTTCTACAAGAAAGGTAGGGATACTTCAACTAAATACTAGCTATCACAAAAAACAAGACTAAACATTAACAATAAAACACTGAAAAATTATATTTCTAGAGTAAGAAAGTTATACGAAAAAAGTTTATACAAGCCTGAGCCAGAAAAACGACACCTCGCAGCTGAAGCAGCAAAGAGATCTGGGTAGCTATCGCTAGGCATCATGGGATAAGGGGTAGCCTCGAGCCAGTAAGCAGCTCTCGAGCTATAGAAGATGGCCGAGTTGGAGCCAAGGATCGGATCCGATCCCAACCAGCAAAAACGAAGGTGAGATAAACAACTTAACATCAATTGTTCCAAGTTTCTAAATGATTTTGTTCTATCCAAATAAAAAAGTAGTCTGTGTACATCCAACAAATGTAAACAATATTCTCCCTTGTTTGAGAAATTTGGGAAGAAAACTTGTAGATCTATGGATTGATTAATATTGGAATCTGACATTATTTTAGGCAAAAAGGAGGGATTAGTTCTGATTGATACTCTCTCTTTGTGAAAAATGATATACGGGTGTTTTACACACAGAGCCTACAATTCTGAGATTCTCTTGGCTGATGTGATAGCTACCAGGGATAAAGTTTTCCAAGATAAAAATTTGATATCACAGGTGGCTGCTGGCTCAAAAGGCTGATGGACCAAACTTAGTAAGACCAACATTAAATTCCAAGGTGCGATGGGCTCTTTGAAAGGTGGTTTCAAACGTAAAGCTCCCTTAAAAAAGGTTTTGCAGAGATGGCGGGACATCAAGAAAAGATCATCAAAACCATTATGGAAATTTGAAATGTCAGTTAAATGAACTCTAATAGTAGAAGTAGAGGCTCCCAATTGGAATAAGGTGGATAAATATTCCAGGACCTTATTGATCGAGGCTGAGAAAGGATCAATACCCTTTTCATCAGACAAAACCACAAATCTCTTCCATTTGCTAAGATAAAGCTTTCTGGTGGATGGTTTATGAGAAGCCAAAAGTATATTTTGTACTGGGGAAGATAAGTTATTTCATCTGGCAATTGCTGGAAGTGGAGAAACCAAGCTGTCAGCTTGAAATTTTATAGGTTGGGATGGACCAGGCCCTGTGGATGAGACAACAGTTCTGGGTTTGGATCCAGAATCCACAGACAGTAAATTAAGTGAGGCCAGAGAAAGGGAAACCAGAGCTGATGGGGTAAATAAGGTGCAATGAGAATCACTTTGCTTCTCAGTCGTTGGGCTTACTTTAGAAATTGGTGAATAAGGGGGACTGGTGGAAAGGCATAAAGAAGTCCCAGGGTCAATCATGGAGAAGAGCATCTCTCGGGGTCTACGGCAAAGTAGCTGCTGCATTTGTGGTTTGTGGGAGAGGCAAACAGATCACAGGAAGGCTGAACCCATCGATAAAAAATCTTTTCCGCAACATCGGAACTGAGTGACCACTCATGGGGTAGGAGAATGCATCTGGTCAGTTTGTCTGCAATCACGTTGGAGTTCCCCGGAATGTGGGTTGCTGTCAGAAGGTGGTTGGAGGTGATCGCCCATTGCTAAACTCTTACGGCTTCCCAACAAAGAGGGTAGGATCTGGCTCCCCCGTTTGTTGATGCACCAGACTACTGACATGTTGTCCGACTGAATACCAATTGTCTCTGAAGGGAGGGCAGATTGGAATGCTTGCAATGCTAAGAGCACTGCCCTCAGTTCTAGGATGTTGATATGCAAACTGGCCTCTGAAGGGGACCAAGTGAGTTTGACTGTCTTTCCCTGAAAATGCCCCTCCCCCACCCTATCAGGGATGCATCCATGGTCACTATGGCCTTGGACTGAGAGGGGGAAAGGGGTGGCTCCATAATTTGTCTTCTGGCTTCATCCACCAATATAAATCCTGCTTGCACCAGTTGGTTATTCGGATTGGGTGGGACACTGGATGAGTTAACATTGACCACTGTGATGCAAGAAGCCACTGAAGTAGCTTCATGTGGTATCTCGCCAGGGAAACTAAGGTGATTGTCGCTGCCATGGACCTGGCGAGATGGAACTCTGTCTTGAGAGAGTATCACTTGAAGCTGCAACCTCAACTTATCCAGTCTGTGAACTGGAAGAACAGGCATGCAGGATTTTGTATTTAGTCTTGCTCCGATGAATTCTATGTCCTGTGTGGGAGATAGCTTTGACTTTTCCCTGTTGATTGAGATGGCTAAGAACTCTGCAAGCCTTAGAACAGAGTCCAAGGTGGAAAGCAGCAGATGTCTGGTGGGAGCGGAGGGCAGCCAGTCATCTAAATATGGAAACACACAGAATCCCTGTAGCCTTAAGTGAGCTGCTACTACTGACATGCATTTGGTGAACACCCTAGGGCTGTGGTGAGACCAAAGGGCAGTCCTCAAAATTGGTAATGACTGGATCCTAGCCGGAATTGGAGGTATCTTCTGGAGTGTTTGTCCAGTTTTATGTGGGTAATACATATCCTGAAGATCTATGGAGCACATCCAATCATCTTTCTCCAGAAATGGAAGGGTAGACTGACCTGTGACCATCCAGAATTTTGTTTATTGAACAAACTTGTTCAGTATCCTCAGGTCTAAGATTGGCCTCCAGTCCCCTGTATTTTTTTTACACTAAAAGGAATCTTGAGTAAAATCCAGATCCTATTTGGTCTGGTGGAACTGTTTGGATGACTCTTTTTTGAAGCAGCTTTTGGATTTCGAGTGCTGCTATATCCCTCTGACTGGGTGGAACATCAGCAATTCATCTTTGTGGTCTGAAACTAAGATTGAAGGGGATATGGTAACCTCCGGTAATTACTGTCTGCATCCAAGAATCTGATGTTATTTTGTGCTGGGCTACGTGGTGCAGAGAGTATCTTCCCTTGACTGCTTCCAGAGCTAAGCAATTGGGCTGTTGCTCAGGAGCACTGGTAGGGTTGCCAAGAGAAGGAAACCCTGGAACCCTGGTTATGCAGGCTCCCTCTGCCACAGGAGGGGCATCTTCTAGAACAGTTCCCCCCCTCAGCTCCAGGAGGAATACTCACCATGTGTGTTCCAAAAAGGCCCTTGGGACTTTCTGAACTACATCTTTCCACTCCTCTGATTCTTGGAGTAAGGTCACTGAAGAATGGAAAAACATATGCTCACAGCAGAAAGGGTCTTTCCCTCCTTCTCACACATGGCTAATGTGTCTCTGACTTTTGGGCCAAATAGCGATGAAGCCATCAATGGCAGCATTGATAAAGAAAGACTTGACAGGGTCCGCAAAATCACATAAGCGCATCCAGGAGTGATGCGTAATGACAACACCTGTACCCGTTGCCATGGACGTCCCTTTGGCTGTATGTGCAATAAGTCACATGGATGAGTTGGATATCAACTCTAGAGTGGTAAGCTGAGAGGCAACTTCATCACAGACCTCATCAGACACTGCTCCTGCTAAGGTTTCTGAAAGCTCAATTATCAGATTCCTTTGGAGTCGCATAAAATATGCCAAAAAATTAAAGGACCGTATGGCGAAATTCGATGAAGCAAAGACCTGCTTCCCAAATCTGTCCATTGTCTGGGACTCTCGGTTTGAAGGATGGACAGTTGGATTCTCCTCGGTGAGCTCCTTTTTTGTGGCAGCTACACCACTATGGCATCTACTGCTGGACCTTTTGACCAGTAAGGCTGATCCTCGGTCACAGAAATAATTTTGTCTGGTCTCCGTGGAATTGGCTCTATAGTATCAGGAGCCTTCCATACATGCTGAATGATGACTTTGACCAGTTCATCGGCAGGTGGGGACACCCAAGAAGTAGAAGGCTGGGCATGAAAAGCCTGCAAGAAAACAGATTCCTAGGAGGATGAGTTTGTGGACTTTCAATCACCCCACTGTTTTAAAATTTCCAGGATGTCTCCAAAGAAGACATCTTGGGGGGGGGGTGGCCAAGGGAACCCTTCCCCTTCATTGAAATCTGTATCTCCAGTGAACGATTCTTCTGGAGAATCCAGGTGCTTCCTCTTGCACATCTCTTATGTGGTGGCTCTTCAGAGGGAAGATCCGAGGAGGACTCCGAAGAGAGAGGACCCTGCAACAGGGTGTCTTACTGCTCTTGTGCCCACTGCCCCAGGGTAGCAGATTGTGGCAGCTGGTAGCCAGAGGATATATAGGTGTAACACTCTGATGAGGATGGAGCCAGCTGTGAGCCTACTGAAGCCAGGGCTCTCTCCATAATCTGGAAAGCAGGCCTGCCTGGAGAGGAATGGGAGCCTAGAACCAAGAAAGACAACCTCAGAACTGGGGTCACAGCCCACTCTGATGAGCCCAGCTCCAGAGTAAGAGCTGTGACAGGACTCGAAACTGCCAAGGCATCAGGAGCCATGGACAGGGCCATGAAAAAAAAATCGGAGCTGATCCAGGAATCCAGGAGCTGGCAGCAAAATCACGGTTCTGTGGGTGGGTCACCTTCAATGGAGCTGCAGACCACACAGTCAGTTCCAGAACCAAGGTGAGATCCACCATCGGCACTGAAGAAGTTGTCACCAGGAACACTGAAATTGAGGGGTCCAAGACCTGCAGAGAGGTTGAAGGAGGAAGATAAGTGGGAGTCTTAGGAGAGTAACCCTTGGCTCCGGGTGGGACAGAGGTCCTAGAGGGGGCAGGAATGCCTCTGGCTGCCAACAGCTGATCCACTAATATGATTACATCATGCTCTGAAAGGATCCTGGTGGAACAGATGAACATCCTCGCAGTTGATTTTGGCCTTTCAAGAAATGGACTTAATTGCTGACCCAAAAAAGGGTCTGTAGATGGTGAGTACCTAGTCCTGGGTGTAATCTCGACCTTCTGCACTGTGGTTGGTTGACCAATAGTTTGCTTTGCAGGGGAGAGGGTAACCAGAATACTAAGGGAGACTATTGTTGGTGTCGAGAGGGTCATTGTTACCAATGAAATCGTCAGTGCTGTAGGAGTCTTGGTAATTTCAGTAGTTGTTGGCACTGTTGGGGACGAGAAATGTTTCAGTGCAGGAGCAGAAGTTGGTGCAAATTTCGGTATCTTAGGCCTCGGTTCCAAGGGATGAGTCAGCACCTAGGCCTTAGACAATTTAGCTTCATGTACTTTAGGTGATGTAGGAATAGAATTAATCTTTTTCTTGGATTCCTTTTTGGAAGACTTAGATTTCTCCACCTCAGACAAAGCTTCACTAAAAGGGCATTTTAACAGCTCCTAGAGGATAAGCTTATTATGCCTCTCTGTAAGGGTTTGAGCACGGAAGCCCTTGAAGAGTTCACAAGGTGGCTGAATTTCCAAATGTGGCACCCCCATATAATAAACACATGAAAGATGCCCATTAGAGTTGGGCATCTTTCTGACACATTCCTCACATTGCTTGAACCCTGTGGTTCCTTTCCCTTTTTCTGCCATCTTCCAAAAACAACAAGAAGGGCACGTGCACCTCACACAAAGACGCACAAGAACTAATGGAAAAAATACAGTGTACAGTTGTTGTTTTTTTTTTCCAAAGGCTGTACCAACAATGGTAGTTAGAAAATTTATAAAATTACCCCAAAAAGAGTAAACAGAAGAAAACAAAGAAGGGAAGTAGGGAAACCAGTGGTGGCATTTAAGAATTTACCAGAGGTAAAGGGAAGGGAGTGCCTATACCAACAATGATAAGAAAAACTATCGACAAGGTAAACAAAGAAGGAATATACAAACACTCACACAAAAAACACACAATAAAGATATGTCTTACCATAACATTCCATCTGCATTGTTGATCCTCGTTTAGTCATTACGCATGGGTATCGGTTCAGAGCTCAGAACCGAGCCGAACATTTTCCAAGCTCGCGTCAGCTTCAAACTCTCGATCTAAACTCTTACACACAATCCCCCTCTCCCTGTTACCTCAGATTGAGTTTGCAAGTTAAAGAAGGTAGAGGCTACCTCTGGTTAAATAACCTAAGAGAAATCCACTAGAAACCACAGGTGGGGGAAGGAGGGAGGGTCGTAATGACTGAATGAGGATCAACAATACAGATGAAACGTTATGGTAAGACATAACTTCTTTATCTGATATTGTTAATCCTCATTCATTCCTTACTCATGGGACAGAGTTCCCAGCTACATCAATTCCTGGGAGGCTCTCATGGAAGGACATTCCTGAGCATCATAGAACCAAAAGATACTCTTCCCCTGGAGGCCAAATCCAATTTGTAATGATTGCTGAAGGTATGAGGCGCAGCCCAAGTTGCAGCTGCACAGATGTCATGTAAAGAAGCTCTGGCATGGAAGGCAGCAGAAGTTGCCACCAATCTTGTTGAATGAGCTTTCATGGTAGTAGGCATTGAGATAGTACGTGTGTAAATAAAGGTCACACAGTCCTTCAACCATCTAGCCAATGTGACCTTAGCAACAGCAGATCCTAATCTAGGTCTAGAAAAGGCCAAAAATAACTGGTCAGATTTACGAAAGGGTTTAGTCCTGTTTAAGTAAAAATGGATTTGTCTGTGTATATCTAGGGTATGTAGGCAATACTCTCCTCTGTTTGAATGATTGGGAAAGAAATCTGGTAATTCAATGGCTTGATTAATGGACATTTCAGAGATCACTTTAGACATAAATGATGGATTAGTTCTCAGAGACACTCTATCTCTATGAAAAATCAAGTATGGACTCTTGATACATGAAGCCTGAAGTTCAGAAATATGTCTGGCAGAAGTAATAGCGACCAAAAACAAGGTTTTCCATGACAAATACTTGAGGTCGCAAGAAGAGGCTGGTTTAAAAGGTGCCATTGCCAGAGCTTGTAGAGCTAATGATAAATCCCATGGTTGAATAGGTTCTCTAAAAGGTGGCTTCAGATGATTCACACCTTTATGAAAGTCTTGCACAGTTTATGGGATATAAAAGAGGAATCTTGGACACCCTCATGAAAATTAGAATTTGCAGCCAAATGAACTCTAATGGTAGAGGCCGATAGACCCGAATGAAACAGGTCGGCCAGATAGCTTAGTATTAACGACACTGGTGCTGAAAAGGGGTCTACTTGTTTATCTTTCAGCCAACAGGTAAATATTTTCCACTTGCTCAGATAAGTAATTCTAGTGGAAGACTTATGAGAAACAATGAGAATATTACGTACTGGTAAAGAAAGATCATTCTGCCTGGAAATCAGGGGAATTGGCGTAGCCAAGCCGTTAGCTTCAGCCTGTTCAGGTCGGGATGAATCAGGTTCTGTGGGTGTGAGATCAACTCCGGTGCTGGATGGAGAATCCATGGTTGATCTAGTAGGTGAGGCCAAAGGAAGGGGAACCAAATCTGTCGAGGCCAGTATGGTGTTATGAGGATCACCTTGCTTTTCAACCACTGGGCTTTATTCAGAAACTGGGGAATGAGTGGAAAGGGTGGAAATGCGTAAAGAAGACCCGAGGGCCAATCGTGGACTAGAGCATCCCTGGGTGACTGTCCCGGAGGGGGAATCAGGACAAAGTAGTTGCTGCATTTGTAGTTGGTCGGGGATGCAAAGAGGTCGCAGCAAGGACAGCCCCAGCGGTGGAAGATCTCTGCCACTATCAAGGGATTCAGGGACCACTCATGAGGTTGAAGAATGCACCTGCTGAGTCTGTCTGCTATCACAATGGAACTCCCGGGAATGTGCGTTGCTAGAAGAAAATGATTGGTAGCCATCTCCCATTGCCATATCCTCATGGCCTCTCAACAAAGGGGGTAAGATTTGGTTCCACCTTGCTTGTTGATGTACCAGACCACCGCCGTGTTGTCTGATTGAATCATAATTGTCCCAAACGGCAGCAGGGGATGGAATGCTTGCAATGCCAGAAGCACCGCCCTCAGCTCTAGAACATTTATATGCAGATGGGCCTCCAGCTGGGACCAAGTGCCTTGGATTGTCTGTCCCTGACATAGCCCCCCCCAACCCCATCAGGGAGGCATCCGTGGTCACTGTGGCCTTCGGTTGCTGGAGGGAGAAGGGGCGAGACCATTGTGAGAGATTGTGTGTCATCCACCAATTTAAATCCTGTTTGCACCTGTGGGTTACTCAAATCATGGCCAAAAGAGGATAATGAAAAGGATACCATTGGGTGAGCAGTAGCCATTGTAGAAGCCTCATGTGAAACCTGGCCAGGGGAAAAATGGTGATGGAGGCTGCCATGGAATCCAACAGCTGTAGAACCGAGTGAGCCGTGGATTTTTCCTTTGAAAGGATTGGAATTAGTTGTTGCTTTATCCTTAGAATTCTGTGCTCTGGAATAGCAGCTCTGTAGTTTTTTGTGTCCAAGATAACCCCTATGAATTCTGTCGACTGAGATGGGGTGAGTTTGGATTTCTGCCAGTTTATGGTTATGCCTAGCCTTTGATCAGCGAGGAGAGAGTATGCCAGGGCTTTTTCCAGTAGATGCCTGGTGGGGGGCAGAAATGAGCCAGTCGTCTAGGTATGGAAACACCTGGCATCCTTGAAGTCACAAGTGAGCTGTGACAACTGCCATGCACTTTGTGAACACTATGTGGGCTGTAGGGAGTCCGAAGGACAGTACTCTGAACTGGTAGTGACTGTCTCCTGCATGGAAGTGCAGAAATCATCTTGATGGCCTGTCCACCTTTATCTAGTAGTATGCATCTTGAAGATCTATAGAGCACATTCAATCGTCTTTTTCCAAAAGTGAGAGGATAGACTGTATTGTGACCATCCGGAATTTTTGTACTCTCACAAACTTGTTCAATGCACTGAGATCCAAAATTGGTCTCCAGTCCCTGGTTTTCTTTGGCACCAAAAATAGTCTTGAGTAGAATCCGGATCCTATCTGATCTTGAGGGACTATTTGGATGACTCTTTTTCTTAGCAGCTTTTCAATCTCTAGTGCTGCTTCTTCCCTTTGACTGGGTGGAACATCGGGAAGATTTTTTGAAGGGACGGGACAAAGATCAAAGGGGATATGATAACCTCTGGTTATGATCCTTTGTACAATAAAACAACAGCTGTTCAAAATTCAGTACACAGAAAGCAAACGACAGTTGAATAAAAGAGACCTTTATAAAACACAAAGCTTTCGAAAAAAAAACACCCTTTCTCAATGATTAACATGAGAAACAATGTTAATCATTGAGAAAGGGTGTTTTTTCTCGAAAGCTTTGTGTTTTATAAAGGTCTCTTTTATTCAACTGTCGTTTGCTTTCTATGATCCTTTGTACCCAAGAATCGGTGGTGATGGTTAGCCAGGCAGAAGGGTACAAGGAGAAACATCCCCCAACAACCTCCAGAGGAAAGGAGTTGGGCCGCTCTTCAGAAGCACTGGTAGGATTGACCAAGGAAAGAATCCCTGTAACCCTGGTTACACGGTCCCTCTCTGCCCTGAAAGGAGCGTCTTCCCTGTGAGTTTCCCCCTCTGCCTCTGGGGGAGAACTCAGCCTGTGTGTCACAGAAAGGACCCTGGGATTTCTTGAACCATATCTTCCCACTCTTTTTGGTTTCAGGAGAAAGCATGTTGAGGGAAGAATAATGGACACTCATGGCAGAAAGGGTCTTACCGTCCTGTTCACATCTGGCCAGTGTGCTTTTAACTTTGGGCCCAAACAACGAGGAGGGCTCAATGGGGGCATTAAGAAAAGAAGACTTAAAGGGTTTTGCGAAGTTACACAAGTGCATCCAGACATTTCTTCTCAAGACCACAGTTGAACCCGCTGCTCTAGATGCTCCTTCTGATGCATGAGATATCAGCCACATAGAGGAGTTAGATATAGATTCAATGGTGGCCAGCTGAGAGGCCACTTTGTCACGGACCTCATCAGACACGGCACCAGCCAAGGTTTCAGAGAGCTCAGAAACCAGATCCCTTTGAAGCCTGGTGAAATGTGCCATATAATTCAAGGACCTGATGGCAAAGGTCGCTGAAGCAAAGGTGCGCTTCCCTATCCTGTCCAGGGCCCGGGACTCTTTGTTAGGCAGATGGACAGTCTGGCTTTCTTCTTCTGCCAGGTCTTTTTTTGTTGCAGCTGCCACCACCAAAGCATCCACAGGAAGACCTTTGAACCAATGGGGATCCGAAGCAGGAGGAGACAAGATCTTATCTGGCCTCCAGGGAATAGCTTCAACAGTATCAGGAGCCTTCCAAGCACACTGCACGATGAGCCAGACAAGTTCATCTGCAGGTGGAGTAACCCAGGAGGTAGGAGGCCGGGCACGAAAGGTCTGCAGGAACACAGATTCCTCAGAGGTCAGATTAGAGGACTGCCAGTCACCTCTCTGTTTCAGGATTTCAGGGATATCACCAAAGGATACCTCAGAGGGTGACCGAGGGGATCCTTCCCCCTCATCGAAATCTGTGTCTTCAGTGAGGGACTCCTCTGTGGAGTCCATGTGCTTCCTCTTACATTAACTTTTCCAGTGGACCTCCTCAGTGGGAGAAGCTGGAGAAGACAGCGGAAAAGGGGATTCCTGAGGGAATATGTCCTGTGGCCCTTGCACCCAGAGCCCACTAGATGCGACTTGTGGAACCAGTGTACCAGAGGAGGGCAGAGGTATAGACAGTCCGATATCGCCAGCAGCAGTGAAAGCCTTCTCAATCAGTTGGAAGGCTGGTCCACTCGAAGAGGAGTGTATGTCTAGGGCAGGGGTCACCCCTCCCCTAATTGGCTCAGCCTGCTGACCCGGAGTCCCTCGATGGCTGTGGAGCAGCAAGCTATGCGTGTCACAGCTGACATCCTGGGTCGAAGCAAAATTTTCCTGCCATGAGGGCAACCGCGGTTCCTTAGTGAGATCCATAAAGGGAACCGCAGAGGGGGAATACTGTGCTATATCCATGGACTTCAAAGGCAATGAAAGAGGAGAATAAGAAGGGGTCTTTGGAGATCGGTGATCACCTCCCAAGGAATGATAGTTCCTGAAGGGTGGGATACCTCTGGCCAAGAGTACCTGGTCCACAAGACACAACACATCATGTTCAGAAAGGCTTCTAGTGGACCTCACGGAGACTGAGGGAGACACAGGCCTGTCCACAGAAGAGGCAGACTCGGTGCCCATCTCATCTGACTGCACTGAGGACAACGGTGCTGAGAAAGACTAGGCTACAGTTGTCTGCACCGAAGAAGTCATCGGTGCCGAGGTCAATGTTTGCACCGACACAGGGATCGGTGCCGAAGTAGTTGTCAGTGCTGGAGTGGGAGTCGGTGCCAAAGCTGGAACCGACAAAACTGGAATCAACAATACAGGCTTCGGTTCCGAGGAAGATCTTGGAGCCGATGCGATCAAGGTCTCTGCCGACTGAACGGTCGGTGCCAATACAGTGGTAATGGTTTGAACCAAGGAGCCCATTGGTGTCAATATATTGAAGCCTGCAGGAGAGGACGGAGCCAAAATCACTAATGGAGCCGAAGGCCTCGGTGCTAAAGGTCTAGGCACCGAAAGCCCCGGTGCTGACTGAGAGAGCTTCGGAGCCGAAAATTTAGCCTTTTTAGGTTTTGGTTGGTGAGAGTCCCCAGCCGGGGATGACGTCAAGGATTTAGCATTAGTAGAAACATTCATTTTCTTACCCGCGGTAGTGATGCTGTGGTAGCATTGTCACCTCACAGCAAGACGTTGTCCCGTTCGATTCTCAGCTAGAGCGTCTTCTGTGTGGAGGCATGCATGAATGGGCGTGCCTTCATTGAAGGTTGTGTGGCAGGGCTGGTAACTCGGCAAGTAAAAATCCACTACCAAACATTAGTGGACCAGAGTTCCGTTGTGGTGACCCCTAACCGGGATAAGCCGAAAGACAAGAAATTAGAAGTTATGTACTCACCATAACGTTCCATCTGAGTAAGTGACTTCATTTGGATGCAACCTGTGGGTATCGGATCCGACCTCGGATCCGAGCCGGCATTTCAAAAGCTTAGGCTCCGAGCTCCTAGCTCCTCCCTCTTACCCATAACCCCTTGCCAAGCCGTGACTGACCTCAGATTGAGTTTGCCTCAAAAATACTGACTATAGTACACGAAAAACAGCATAAATACTCGCTCTATAAAGGCCAGGAGGATGGAGGGGGGGATGGTTGCATCCAAATGAAGTCACCTACTCAGATGGAACGTTATGGTGAGTACATAACTTCTAAATCTGAAGTAGGCAGACTTCATTTGTCTGCAACCAGTGGGACAGAGTCCCCAGCTACCTGAATCTTGGGCGGCCGTCATGGAAGGATGTTTCGGAGCACCGCTGAGCCAAAGGATGTTCTTCCTCTGGAAACAACATCCATCTTGTAATGAGAAATAAAGGTATGAGGCGAGGCCCAAGTAGCTGCCGCGCAGATATCATCCAATGAAACACGTGACTTAAAAGCGGCTGACGTGGAGACTGCCCTAGTAGAATGAGCCGTAACCCTCTGAGGAGCAGGTCTACCTGAAGTGTCATAAGCCTGCAGAATACAATTAGAAATCCACCTAGATAGTGTGACTTTAGACACTGCTTTACCCAAAGCAAATTTAGCAAAGGAGACGAACAGCTGATCTGATTTCCTGTGACCAGCTGTTCTGTGAACATAAAAACGTAATTGTCTATGAACATCCAAGGAATGCAATTTGTATTCTCCTTTGTTTGAGTACTTGGGAAAAACACAGGTAAATTGATTGATTGGTTAATATTAGATTCAGAAGAGACCTTCGGAAGAAAAGATGGATTGGTCCTGAGGCACACCCTATCAGGAAAGAAAGAAAGGTAAGGCGGCTTGACGATAGAGCCTGAAGCTCAGACACTCTTCTGGCAGAAGTGATAGCTACCAAGAAGGCAGTCTTCCATGAAAGGTACTTTAGATCTGTAGAAGCTGCAGGTTCGAATGGAGGAGCAGTAAGGGCTTGCAGAACTAACGATAAGTCCCAAGGTGGTACAACCTCCTTGACTGGAGGCCTCAACAAAAAAATTCCTTTGAGAAAGGTTTTGCATAATTTCGCCGTCATGAGGGGAGCTGTCTCATGACCAATGTGGTAATGCGAGATGGCTGCCAATTGTACCTTAATCGTGGAAGAACTTGCCCCTTGGTGAAAGAGGTCTGTTAAAAAATCCAGCACTGCTGACATAGGTGCTGAGAAAGGATCCAAAGTTCTCTGTACCACCCAAATAGAGAATCTCTTCCATTTACTCCGATAAACCTGCCTGGTGGAAGGTTTATGAGCTGCCACTAAGATGGCTTTGACCGGTGATGAGATACCGAGTCCTAATTAAGTATGGAACTGGAGCAGCCAAGCTTGCAATTTCTGGGTGAACAGATGGGGAACCGCAATCCCCAGAGGGTGGGAGATGAGATCCGGAATCGGATCCAGAATCCAGGGTGGATTGATTTTGTGAGACCATACAAAGGGGAATCAGGGTTGACGAGGCCAGAACGGGCAATGAGAATCATTCTGCTCCCCAAACTGTTGGCTTTCTGCAGAAGCCTCTGCATCAGAGGTAGTGGAGGGTAGGCATAAAGGAGACCGGGAGGCCAAGCATGCACCAGCGCATCTCTCGGGAATTCCCCTGGTGGGGGAAGGAGAGCGAAGAAATTGTCGCATTTGGCGCTTGAGGGAGAGGCAAAAAGATCGCAACAGGGTTGCCCCCAAACGGCAAAAATCTTCTTCGCTACCTGAGGATTGAGAGACCACTCGTGAGGTGACAGAATGGTGCGACTGAGTTTGTCCGCAAGGATGTTGGATTTTCCCGAATGCGTTGCTACCAGAAAGCGTTTGGTGGAAATTGCCCATTCCCAGACTCTCATGGCCTCTCGACAAAGGGGATAGGACCTGGTTCCTCCCTGTTTGTTGATGTATCAGACTACCGACATGTTGTCTGTCTGAATTGCAATAGTCCCTGAAGGAAGAACGTGGTGAAGTGCTTGCAATGCTAGGAGCACCGCCCTCATTTCCAGGACATTTATATGCAACGATGTCTCTGTGGGGTTCCACGTGCCTTGGACAATCTTTCCCGCAGAATGCCCCCCCCCCACCCGAGGCAGGAAGCATCCGTGGTCACTGTGGCTCGGGGAAAAGCAGCACAAAAAGGTCTCCCTGACAGGGGCTCCGGAGACAGAAGCCACCAAAGAAGGGAATCCTTGCACGCTTTGCTGACCGCTATCGGAGAGTTGAGAGAGGAACTGAGAGGGGACCATTGAACTTGAAGGGTCCATTGAAGAACCCGCATGCGTAGGCGCGCATGAATAAGAAGCGGAATAGCTGCCGCCATCGAACCTAGGGCCCTCAGGACCGAAGCTGCAGTCGGAAATGGTTGCAGGACCGCTGCTACATGACACTTCAGGTTGGCAATTCTGTCTGGAGTGAGGAAGGCTCGCATTGACCTGGTGTTTAGCCTTCCTCCTATGAAATCTATAACTTGTGTGGGATGCAGCTAAGATTTCTCCCAGTTGACAGTGATGCCCAACCTTGGGGCTAGTCGAAGAAAGTAGTCCCTGGCTGAGCACAGAAGATGCCTTGATGATGCTGTCAGGAGCCAGTCGTCCAGGTACGGAAAGACCTGCAATCCCTGGAGTCTCAGGTGGGCCGCTACAACAGCTAAGACCTTGGTGAACACCCTGGGGCTGAGGTGAGACCAAAGGGAAGGGCCCTGAACTGATAATGACTGGCTCCCAGCCGGAAGCGAAGAAACCTCCTGGACCGTTTGTCCATGCGAATGTGGTAGTACGCGTCCTTGAGGTCTATGGAGCACATCCAGTCGCTCTCCCTCAAGAGGGGAGAATAGATTGAAGGGTGACCATCCGAACTTTTGCTTGGTTACTGACAGGTTCAGCAGGGAAAGATCTAAGATCGGTCTTAAGTCCCCCGTTTTCTTTGGCACTAAAAAGAACCTGGAGTAAAACCCTGACCCGGTTTGCTCTGGGGACGACTGGATAGCTCTTTTTTCTAGCAGCTGTCCAATTTCGATAGCTGCTGCCTCCCTTTGGTCGGGTGGAACATCTGGGAGGCTGCGAGATCTGGGAACCTTGTATAGGGGAATTGAATAACCTCTGGATATCACACAAAGCACCCAACGGTCTGTTGTGATGGACTCCCAAGAAGTCAGGTGCCTCGAAAAACACCCCCCGACTGCCTCCAGAGACGGACAGCCGGGCAACCCTTCAGGGCTGCTGCGTGGGTCTATCAGAGAAAGGTTCTCTGGACCCAAAGTTGCTAGGAGCCCCCCTGCCTCTAGACGGCGACCTCCCGTCCTCCTCTGCCACGGAAGGACTGGTTATCCGGAGCAGGTTGGGACTGCTGCGATTTCCGGAACCACATCTTCTTCTGTCCCTTTTGGTTCTTCGAGAAGGACCTCTGGGGAGCTGAGAAGCGGACTCCAACGGCAGACAGCGTCTTCCCGTCCTTTTCGCTCTGGACTAATGTTTCGAACAGTCTTGCCAAACAAGGCAGAACCATCGAAGGGGCATTCGCAAGGTCGCCTTGAAGGGCTCTGCAAAATCACAGTGGCGGAGCCAGGCCTGTCGCCTCATGACTAGGCCTGCTCCGCTGGCTCTAGCTCCCTCAGTAGCGTGAGAAAGCAGCCGCATAGATGTATTGGAAACTGATCTGAGAGTGGCCATTCGGTGGAGTATACTTGTTTATCCTCACCGACATGGACTCTGGGGAGATGCAGCGTATTCTTTAATCAGATCCCGCTGCATCCTGATGATGTGTGCCATGTAGTTCAGCGCCTCAAAGAGAAGGTTGCTGAACTGAAAACTCGCTTCCCAATGCGATCCATCGAGCGGGACTCCTTGCCCGGAGGATGCATAGAGGGACTCTCCTGGGCCAACTCCCTCTTAGTGGCTGCAGCCATCATCATGGCATCTACTGGGGGGCCTTTGCTCCAGTGAGTGCGGTCCGGAGGGGAAAGGATGCGGTCAGGACGCTTAGGTACAGGCTCAACGGTGTCCGGATCCTTCCACGCTCTGATGGATATAAGGTCCACCAGAGGGTCGGCAGGAGGGGACACCCAAGAGGTAGATGGGCCCGTCTCGAATGCCTCCAAGAACACAGACTCGTCTGAGGAGGCCTTGGGGGCAGACCACCCCCCCTGATCCTCAACATTTCCATAATGTCTCCAAATGAGACGTCTTCAGGGGGTGACCTTGGGGAGCCCTCCCCTTCATCCAAGTCTGTGTCTTCGAACGGACTCGGGAGTCCATGTGCCTCCTTTTGCACTTACGCTTCCGAGGTACTTCTTCGGGGGGGCTGTCCGAGGAGTACTCTTCCGCAGCTGGATGTTCCAAGGGAACTACTTGGGACATCGAGGCGGGCTGTCCCTGGGACCGGCTGGTGGGGGCCTGGCCCAACTGCAAGGGAGTGCGGGATGGAGCCGTGGCAGGGACCAGGGGTCCGGTTGTCCTCAACAGTGCCCTTTCCACTACGTCGAAGGCCGAGGGAGAGCCAGCTTCTCTAAACCCCGAGAGCCGACCCCCACTCGGATCCGACGCACGGATCGGAGCCGGAGCCAAAACCGTCGGATCCGAGAGACCGGTGTGTTCCGACCTGGACGGAGCTGAAGACACACCAGCTCCCTCGGATCCGAGGCTCGGTCCTCGGCTCCGAGAGGTCGGGTCCGAAGTACCCGAAGCACTCAAGGGATGGGACGGATCCGAGGTGCGCCGACCTATCGGATCCGACCCACCCCCGGATCCAACTCTGCCCGGCGCCAACAGCTCCGAACCCGTGGTATGGGTCGAAGGAGCCAAAGGGGCGAAAAAAGGGGTCGAAGCCCCTCCCGGATGGGGGGGGGCTAGGAGCACTCCCATTTGCATTTGGGCCTGGATGAATTTCCTCATCATCCGGTCCATATCTGCTTCACTCATAGAAAAAGTGGATCTGGTGGAGGCCACCGAAGCGGACCTAGAGAGCCGCCTCGGGGACCTCGCTGAAGGGCTAGCCTCCTCCTCCTCGGGCCCAGGAGAAAACCGAGGGGAGTGGAGCCGAGGAGGAGGAAAGCTAGAAGGCACAGGGGAGGCCGCTTAGCGGAGGAGCCGAACTGGAGGTTTCGCTCTCCGTTTGTGGTGCCTCTCCTGTGCCTCTCCTTCTTCTCTCTCTCCCTAGAAGACTCTCTCTCCTCCGGCAACTTAGAGGGAGGTTGAGTCCCAGCCGGAGGATGAGAGCCCACAGCAACAGCTTGCTGAGTAGAAGGGGCAGAAGCCGGCGGTATCTGGGGAGAAGTCCGCCAGCACCAGCTTCACCTCCGCTCCTCAAAGCGGGGTTGAACCCTGCACAAATGGTACAACCAGATGACAGGCGTTCAACCCCAAGATGACCTTGAGTGTGGCCATCCGCTGGGGACAGCTTATGGCCACACTCGGCATTTAGAGAATACAGCCTTATGGGCTTCGGACATGATAAGCCCTAATAGGCCTAAAACAACACACACACACAAACTACGCAAAAACCCGTGAAAAGTTAAAAATAAAGAGAGAGGAAAGCCTACACACTCAACACTAAATAATTAAGAGAAAAAAGTTGAGATTTTTTAAACTTTTTCTGTCAGAAATAACTTATCTGCACCAAAAAATGCCAGGAGCTCAAGAATCCGTCGCAACTTGAAAGCGGCAAACGGAATCTGAGGTCAGTCACGGCTTGGCAAGGGGTTATGGGTAAGAGGGAGGAGCTAGGAGCTCGGAACCTAAGCTTTTGAAATGCCGGCTCGGATCTGAGGTCGGATCCGATACCCACAGGTTGCAGACAAATGAAGTCTGCCTACTTCATATCATCCATTTTCTTATGGGCTTTAGGAGGGGTTGAGACCTCAGACCCAGAAATAGCCTCTGAAAAGGGAGATTTTAGAAGTCCCTTCATTATCAGCTTGTTTTTCCTTTCTAACAAAGTTCTATTAGAAAAGTTCTCACAAATAGTACGGGGGGATTCAACAGATAAATGAGAAGCTCCCAAACAATAAACACACAAAGAGTGTGCATCAGAAGTAGGCAGTTTGTGTCCACAATCAGAACACCGCTTAAACCTCAGACTACCTTTTTTATCTGCCATATTAATTAATAGAAGAGTACCAACAATGGTACAAGAGAGTATGCGAAGGTATGAGAGAGAAAATGGAAAAAGATTATCAACGATGGTAAAGAGAAAATACCTCACTGTAAAAGTAGTAAGTAAAAAACAGAAAAACCTGAGGAAATTATGAATGCGAGATGCGATAGGGTAAGAGACAATAAAATATCAACTTTTCTGACAGAAAAGTAATTTGTAAAGCAATTAAACAACAATTGACTGTACTTAGCTCAAGAGAAGTAGCTTGACATGACCGGATGGCAACGTGGCAAACAAAATCTGGGGTAACAGGGAGAGGGGGATTGTGGGTAAGAGTTTAGCTCGAGAGTTTGAAGCTGACGCAAGCTTGGAAAATGGCTGGCTCGGTTCCGAGCTCGGAACCGATACCCATGCGCAAGGAATGAACGAGGATTAACAATATCAGATCAGTAATTACCAAAGAGAGGAAACAAAGAATTAGAGAATATATATATATATATATATATATATATATATATATATATATATATATATATATATATATATATATATATATGGGTTTTACCAAATAATGTAAAACAAAACCAGACAACAGAAAATCAAATTAAGTCAGGAGCCATGCCCCCCCCCACACCCCCCAATATGGGGGGCTGTGCCCCCCACACACCCCCAACTATATATACAAACACCAGGATCGTACTAAAGTGGGAAAAAGGACATATGCCTTTGACTTCCTTGAGAGTACTACTTGTTAGTGAAATGAGTTTTAGGTGAAATGAACTTTAGGTGATTTGGTCTCAGTGAAATGGATGCCATTGAAATGGGCTTTCAGTGAAGTGATACGAATCCATATAGATTTATATATATATATATATATATATATATATATATATATATATATATATATATATATATATATATATATATATATATAATATATATATATATATATATATATATATATATATATATATATATACATATAAAATATATATATATATATATATATATATTTATAGGTAAATATCAAAAAAAGTTTAGCATTTAGTTGAGAGCACGGCTAATGTGTCCGATTTTTTATGTGGCAAATGACATCTGTGGGGAAGGGAAAAGATGCAGTATGGGCAGTCTTGGCTTGACAGTTTCTGGCTGGCATGACCTTGATATAATGGCCGAGTCGGTTTCCGACCCCAACAGTCAAGAATGAATGAAGATTGACAACATCAGATTAAGAGTTTCCACTTTCTCAGTTTCTGTATTATCTTTTGTTTATTCTCTTCCCACATATCTCTTGCTGCCATAACAGAAGCCTTTTCAATCTATACTCCTAAATACTTCATCTTATCAAGTCCCCACAAGTATGGGTAAAGTTGAACCAGTTTGTGTGTGGTACATAATTTAGAGCTATGTTTTACCTTAATTAATTTTATACCCTGAAAAAACATGAAACTGTCTCAAAACTTTCCACAATACTGAGATTTCCTTTTCGATATTTATCCACAAAATAATATCATCTGCAAATAAAACCAACTCTTCTTGATTGCCATACCAATAATATCCTTGTATTTCTGAGTCCCTTATTTTCTTTGCCAATGGCTCTCAATGTAAAGCAAATAACAAAGGTGAAAGAGCACACCCCTGTGTGGTTCCTCTGTTCAAAAAAAGCTTATCTGACAGGAACCCTCCCACTTAAATTCTTGCCTCTGATCCTTCATATGTCCTTCTAATTAACCTTTTTATTCTATCCAGGAATGCAAATGCTTCCAACCCCCTACACATAAAATTCCATCTTACTCTGTTAACTGCTTTCTCTGTATCAAGACCAACCAACAACACAGGTATTTTCTTACATTCTACTTCTCTCTGGATCGACACCTTTGCCATTCATTTAGCTAGTAAAGACATAAACACTTAATAATTGTGGCTTAAAATTGAGATGGGTCTACATGAAGCTGGGTCTGAAGGGTCTTTACCATCTTTAGGTAACACAGCCACTACAGCTTTCTTCCATGATGTTGGTCCTTCCCCTCCTTTTAAAATACTGTTCACCAAAATCGTCCAGATCTTATCACCTCCTATCTTAACTGTTAGCTATAGAGCTTTATCTATCTCTGCCTTGGCATAATCAAATCTTAAATAAATATTTCTATTTGTAACCTTTCTTGATTTCCACATTTCTCTGCTTTATATAATTTTCATAACATTTCTGGAATATCTCTAAAGTCTCTACAGGATCTTTGGTTATTTTTCTTGTTAAGGGTTCCCTAAGTTTGGAGAAAACCCTTTCAACTTTCTGTTGCCTAAGTCATTGAGCTAAACGTTTTTCTGCTCCGGAGTGGTTATTAAAAAATAGTTGCTTAATTGCACCCTTTATAAATGTATGCATATTATCCAGATATTCCTTTACTTTCTCTTTAGCACCCTCCATTTGCTCCTCCTCTTGTTCAGTGAAATTGCACTTATTCTGCAATACTTTAACCTTTGTTAGCCTCTCTAAGTACTTTCCATTACTTCTTAACCATCTCTCTCTCTCTCTTTTATTTCAACCCTATTTTAAGCTCCATTTTCATTTTATTCCAGTCATCAACTCTAACCTTTGAAGATATTTCTATCATCCCAAATAACTATCAAATCATTTCCACTACCCTTTCCTTAAATTCCTTTCTTTTTAACAGGAATGTGGAAAAGCGCCAGTGTCTTAATTTTTTAATTATTACTCTCCATTTTTATTTAAGTTTTTGTTGCTGCATGATCAGAAATAGCTACTGGATGTGTATTGAAGCTTTCAATCGAATGCACATGCTCCTGTGAAATTTAACTTCTATCTGGTCTAGCCCAGTTAATCTACCTTGGGGAATAATATGTATTTTCTGTCTGAGTTCCTGCTACTGAATTCACACCTTCCATATCTCTTAGTTATGTACTTACCATAATGATAGATGTATGTGATCCATCTCGCCTACACTCATTACTGATGGACTCGGCCGCTATAACAAGCACGAAGTCTCTCATTGGCTGGGCCAACCCTGTATCCCAGGATGCACCACACCCAATCCCCCAGATCTTGTTTGCCCCAACACATTCTTCCACCAACAAAACCCATAAAGAGAAATCTGTAAGAGGAGAGAAAAAATAATATCCTTAGGGGAATCTAGGAATATTTGTCTCCTCCAAGTCCAAAAGGTTGGGGGAAGGAGGGTGGGTACGTAAGAATGTAGGCGAGATGGATCACATACATCTATTATTATGGTAAGTACATAACTAAGAGATGTAATGTGATTCTATCTCGTCTACATTCATTACTGATGGGACAGCGTCCCTAGCACCTGAATCCTGGGGGGCTCACTGGAAAACACTCCTGAGCACTGTGGAACCAAAGGAAGCCCGACCTCTAGATGCCACGTCCTATTTGTAATGAGAAATAAAGGTATGTGGGGAAGTCCAAGTAGCTGCTGCGCATATCTCATCCACAGACAGCCTAGCGTGAAAAGCCACTGAAGTTGCCATAGCCCTAGTAGAATACGCCTTCACTGGAAAGGAAAGATCCCTACCCATCAATGCATAAATGAAGGAGATGCAATCTCTAATCCACTTAGCGATGGTGGACTTAGTTACAGATCTGCCAATTCTATTGTCCGAAAAAGACACAAACAACTGATCCGATTTTCTCTCCTGTTGTGTCCTATTCAAATAAAACCTCAATTGTCTATGTACATCCAACTGGTGAAATATGTATTCTGCTTTCTTGGAGAATTGTGGGAAAAAGACCGGCAGCTCAATAGACTGTTGAAGGCAAAAGGCGGAAGAGACCTTAGGGAGAAAGGAAGGGTTTAGTCTCAGAGATACTCTGTCCTTATGAAAAATCAAATAAGCAGGTTTGACAGAAAGGGCTTGAAGCTCCAAAACCCTTCTGCCTGAAGTAATGGCTACCAAAAATGCAGTCTTCCATGATAAGAATTTTAATTCGCAAGTGGCTGCCGGCTCAAAGGGAAGAGACGTTAAAGCTCCAACCATATTTAAGTCCCATAGTAGAACGGGTTGCAAAACCGGGGGGCGAATCAACCAGGCTCCTTTCAGAAAGGGTTTACACAGCCTATGACCCATGAGGGAAGGTTCATGAGCAACATGATAATTAGAGATCACCGCCAGTTGAAACTTTATAGTGGAGACAGCGGAACCCTGTCTAAAAAGTGTTGCCAAAAAATCTAAGACCGCTGATACAGGGACTGTAAGGGGATTACGATCATGCTGCTCGGCCCAAATTGCAAATCTCTTCCATTTACTAGAGTATATCTTCCTAGTAGAAGACTTGTGAGACGAGGACAGAATCTGTACCACTTCCGGGGTAAGAGTATGTTGTCTGACTAAGGCAGGAAGTGGAGCAGCCAAGCAGCGAGTTTGAGAGTCCAGAGGGATGGATGAGGCTGCCCCGACTGATGAGTCAATAGGTCTGGAGCTAGGTCCCCCATACTTCCGAAGGAAGGGGAACCAAACTTGACAGGGCCAGTGTGGTGCAATCAGAATCATGCTGCTTCCCAAACAGATTGCCTTCTGAATCACTCTTGGCAGAAGAGGGATTAGAGGGAAGACGTAGAGCAGACCGGAGGGCCAACTGTGGACTAGAGCATCCCTGGGTGATTCCCCCTGAGGAGGGATCAGAGTGAAAAAATTGCTGCACTTTGCATTTAGGGGACTGGCAAAGAGGTCACAGCAGGGAAGACCCCACTTGGAGAAAATCTGAGCAGCCACTCGATCTTTCAGGGACCACTCGTGAGGCATCAGAATAGCTCTGCTCAGCCTGTCTGCTATCACGTTGGACTTCCCCGGAATGTGCATTGCCACAAGAACACACTGGGAAGCGATCGCCCAGTTCCACACTCTCATGGCTTCCCTGCAAAGTGGATAGGATTTGGTCCCCCCTGTTTGTTCAGATACCAGACAACCGACATATTGTCGGAAAGAATCACAATAGTTCCCTGGGGAAGAAAGCTGTGCAGTGCCTGCAACGCTAGAAGCACCACTCTCATCTCCAGAACATTGATATGCAAGTGAGTCTCGTGATCTTTCCAGGTACCTTGGACCGTTCTGCCCAGATAATGCCCCCCCCCCTATCTGGGAGGCTTCCATGGTTACCATGGCAGTGGGGGACAGAGGGATGAACGATCTCCCTTGATTCAGATTGGAGGGGAGAAGCCACAAACGAAGATCTTGTCGGCATCTCTCCGTGATGAAGATGGGATGGGACAGGGGCATGGCTTGAATAAGTAGATGCCTGGTGGGGGCAGTGAGGAGCCAGTCATCTAGCTAAGGAAACACCTGGAATCCTAGATGTCTCAGGTGAGCAGTCACCACTGCCAAACACTTGGAAAACACCCTGGGGGCTGTGGTGAGACCAAAGGGCAGGGCCCAGAATTGAAAATGACTGGCCCCCAGCCGGAAGCGTAAATGATGCCTGGAAGCCTCGTGTATCTTGATGTGATAATAGGCATCCTTGAGATCTATGGAGCACATCCATACTCATTTCTCCAGCAGGGGGAGAATGGATTGCAAAGTGACCATCCGAAACTTGGACTTCTTTACAAAGCGGTTCAACCGGCTGAGATCCAGAATGGGTCTCAAGTCCCCTGTTCTTTTTAGCACCAAAAATAATCTTGAGTAAGTTCCTGATCCGATCTGGTCTGCAGGGACTGGTTGGATGGCTCCTTTTCTTAGCAGCTTTGAGATTTCTAGTGCTGCTTGATCCCATTGACTGGGTGGAATGACTGGGATTCTCTTTGATGATGGGGGAGAATGGATAAAGGGAATGGTATAACCTCCAGTGATGATTCGAAGCACCCATCAATCCTGAGTGATGGACTCCCAGGCCTGAAGATGCTCCAAAAAAGACCCCCGACTGGCTCCGGAGATGCACAGTTGGGTAATCCCTCAGGGACGTTGGAAGGAGGAGCCACAAAAGGACTCATGGTCCCCTGTATTGCGGGGGCCTCTGCCGCCTCTAGGGCAACGTCTTCCGGAGTAATTCCCCCCTTCTCTGCCTCTAGAGGGGGGGGGTCACTCTGATGGGCAGGGGAAGACTTTTGAGACTTTCTGAACCACATTTTTCCTCCCCTCTGAGCCTTGGGATAAGGTCTAGTGAGAAAAGAAAAATGGGCCCCAACGGCAGACAAAGTCTTGCCCTCCTGCTCACATCTAGTGAGGGTGTCTTTCACCTTGGGTCCAAAAAGGGAGGACCCATCGAATGGGGCATCCATGAAAGAAGACTTGAAAGCCTCCGCAAAATGACACAAACGCATCCAGGCTTGCCTCCTGAGGGCTACGCCTGAACTCGCTGCTCTACCCGCCCCTTCGGCTGCATAAGATATGAGCCTCATGGACGAGTTGACGATGGAAGAAAGGGTAGACAACTGGGCATTCACAGACTGGGTCAATGCCTCAGGCAAGTTGCCTGACAGGGTATCTCCCAACTCCTTTATGAGATCCCTTTGGAGCCACATAAAATGACACAAGTAATTCAGCGACCGCACGGTAAAGGTCACTGAAGACAGGGTATGCTTTCCATACCTATCCATGCTCCTAGACTCCTTATTAGGAGGATGGATGGAAGTAGAAGCCTCTGCCATGTATTGCTGAGTGGCAGACACCACCACCATGGCATCCACAGGTACTCCCTTGGTCAAAAACTTTTTTCCAGGAGGCACAGATAAGAATTTATTGGGGCAGCGAGGAACTGGCTCCACAGAGTCAGGGTGTTCCCACACCCCTCGACAAATAAGATCCAACAATTCATCTAAGGGTGGAGACACCCAGGAGGAGGAAGGCTGGGCTCCAAAGGCCTTGAGGAAGACCAACTCCTTCTCAGAAGGGTTTTTGGATGGCCAGTCGCCCCGCTGTCTCAAGATCTCCAGGATATTGGAGAACGAGACATCATCGGAGGACGACTTCGGGGACCCTTCTGCATCATCGAGGTCAGTATCCGAGGTGACAGACTCATCTGGGGAGTCTAGGTGCTTCCTCTTACACAGCTTCTTTCTGGGAGGCTCTTCAGGCACGACTCTGAAGGGCCCTCAGAAAGCAAGGGACCACACAAAGAGGTGTCCTCAGGCCTTGTAGCCCCGCTGTCCAGAGATAGGTGGGCACCAGAAACTCTAGTCGCAGTGACCAGGGAGGGAGATGCCGATTTGGGTGAAGTCACCAAGGACTTGGCTAGCGCACTCCGCATAGCCTCGAAGGTGGGTTCCCCAGAATCGGAGGAGAGGCCCATCTCTGAAACCATGACCGAAGTCAGGGTTCCCCTAGCCAAAGCACCAAGGGGGAGACTAGGAGCCAAAACCAGAGGCCCAGATATATCCCCCTCGGGCCTGACTGAGGACACCTAAGTGCTGAAACCTATAGAAGGAATAGAGAAGGTTGGAGCAGAGGTCGGGACTGAAAGACTAGCAGGGGGTCTCGCGGCCGACCCAAGGACTTCACTCGACTCAGCATACTCTGACTCCGACGACACCAAGGTTGTCAGAGGAGGAAGAAATGGAACCGATACCATGGTAGGCTCTGGAGCCGACTGGGCTGGAGCCGAAAATAATTTAGATAACACTAGCGACTGGAGGAGCCTCTGGAAAACCCTATCTACATCCGAATCCATCTGGAGGACCTGGAGGAGACGGAAGGGGGTCGAGAAACCCTTCCCATCGGATCCAAGACACGGCTAGGAGAACAGCTCTGAATTGGCTCCAAAAGGATCAGAGCTGAAGTAGGCTCGAGAACCACCGAAACCTCCTTTGGCGCTGAAGGTTGTGGAACTGAGGAAGCCGGCTCCGAAATAGATAAATTTTCCTGCGACTCTGAGATCAAGGGAACCGAGGAAGGAGACCCAGCTGTCAACCCTGAATCCTGCGGATCCGAGATCAATGGAGCCAAGGAAGGAGACCCAGCTTTAGACCCTTTATCCAATGGCTCCGAGACCAGTGGAGCCGAGGAAGGGGACATCGATCGTGATCTTTTCTCTGGCAGCTCTGAAGAAGTGGATGGAGCGGGGGACTTCTTTTTTTACTTAACCCTGGATTTTTCAGAGGGAGAAGAAACTACTGCTTCCTCAAAGGAGGGTTTAATTAAACCCTTCAGGATAAGTATATTTTTTCTCTCCTGCAAAACCCTTGAAGAGAAAGCATGACAGACACTGAAAAGATTCTTGCAAGTGTTTGGCGCCAAGACAATAAATGGATATCGCATGACCGTCTGTCAAAGACATTTTATAATTACACTTCGTACATTTTTTAAAGCTTATGTCCTTTCTACTCTTTAATAGACATCAAGACACAATACAACTCAAACACGAGGAGGAAAGGGAGGAACGGCTCTAATTTAAACGCCAAGACACCAGATAGGGCAAAGGCCCTCTAACTTAAACGGGCCTAGCCCACCAAACAGAAGGACCACCACACAACAAGAAAAACAACAGTCCCACTCAGACACAAGGTCAATACAACAACGTAGCTATTAAAATAGCTTTTGGATATAAATTCTCCTACAAAAACCAGCTAAGAAAGATCAAAAAGACCAAAAAGAGGGTACTTAGCCACAGCCAAGTTGAGACCACGTCGATACTCCAGGAGTGGCAAACGAGATCTGGGGGTTTGGGTATGGTGCATCCTGGGATACAGGGTTGGCCCAGCCAATGAGAGACTTTGTACTTGTTTTAGCGGCCAGGTCGGAGCCGATTCTCGGCTCCGAGCCCATCAGTAATGAATGTAGGTGAGATAGGATCACATTACATCAAATATTTTCATAAATTTCTTCTGATACATCCTCACTATTGCAAACCAAATTCCAGTCGCTACCTATAAATAAAAAGAAGTTATGTCTTACCATAATGTTCCACCTGTGTCATCGATCTTCATTCATTCTTGACTGTTGGGTTTGGTTCTGATTCTCAGAACCGACTCAGCCGTTAAATCAAGCTTGCGCCAGCCAAAAACTCTACAAGGTTTTCCATACTGCCTCTCTTCCCTTTACCTCAGATCGAGTTTGCCCATTATGAAGAAAATCATGGAAGCTTTGTCTGAGCAACAACCCTACTAGGATCCAGAACTAGTTTTGAACCTCCAGGAGTCTTTCGGACAGGACAGGAGGGTGGGATGTCAAGAATGAATGAAGATCGACAACACAGATGGAACGTTATGGTAAGACATAACTTCTTTAGCTGATGTTGTCAATCTTCATTCATACTTGACTGTTGGGACAGAGTCCCCAGCTACTTTAGATCCTGGGATGCCCTAATATTCCTGAGCACCATTGAGCCAAAGGATGCTCTTCCCCTGGAGACCATATCCAATTTGTAATGAGTGATAAAGGTATGAGGGGTATCCCAAGTTGCAGCTGTGCATATATCATCCATCAAAGCTCTGGAATGAAAAACTACTGAAGTGGAAACAGATCTAGTAGAATGAGCTCTAACTTTTGTTGGTAAGTTTAGTTTATTTTGATCATAAACAAATGTAATGCAGTCTCTCAACCATT
Organism: Protopterus annectens; assembly: GCF_019279795.1. Lineage (NCBI taxonomy): Eukaryota > Metazoa > Chordata > Ceratodontiformes > Protopteridae > Protopterus > Protopterus annectens. Next base: position 1,971,800,584 of record NC_056728.1, read on the forward strand.
TAGAGAGGGTAAAATATGAAACTGGTTTGTCTAGTCTAATACCAGAAAAAAAAGAAACAATTGGTCTGATTTCCTAAAATAAGAAGTTATGTACCTACCATAACGTTCCATGTTAGTTGTCTTCTCTCGCCTTCTTTCTTGCTTGATGGGTTCGGAGCCGATCCCTCAGCTCCGACTCGGCACTTGCTAAGCTCGAGAGTCACTTTTACCAGCTCGAGGCAGCCCCATATCCCATGATGCAAGGCGGTAAGTACCCAGATCTCGTTTGATGACAAAGGGCAATAGCACCAAGCATAAAACACTTCCCAAAGGAAGAAAGAAAACTTACAGGATGGAAGAAGGACCAGGTCTGAATGGTCTTCAGCATAATAATTTCGTATAACAAGGTCTGTCCAGGCCTGGGGGAAGGAGGGAGGGTCGCAAGAAAGAAGGCGAGAGAAGACAACTAACATGGAACGTTATGGTAGGTACATAACTTCTTAATGTTAAGTTGTCAATCTCGCCTTCATTCTTGCTTGATGGGACCGCATCCCTAGCACCTCTATCCTGGGTGGCTCAATGGAACAGACTCTTGAGGACTGTAGAGCCAAAACTGGCTCTGTCCCTGGAGGCCAAGTCCAATTTGTAATGGGAAACAAAAGTGTGAGGAGTGGCCCAAGTGGCCGCTGCACAGATAGTGTCTAAAGGAAGTCTAGCTTGAAAGGCTGTAGAAGTAGCTAAGCTCCTAGTTGAATGTGCTTTAGGTTTTGAGCACAGCTGTTTTCCCCTGAGCAGATAAATTTCAGAGATGACCGAAGAAAGCCATCTGGACAAGGTCACTTTAGAAACAGGAAGGCCTTTTTTATTATCCACATAGGAAACAAAAAGTTGATCAGATTTTCTAAATTTTTATCTTCTGTCCAAATAATATCTAAGTTGACGGTGGACATCAAGATAATGTAGTTTTTGTTCAGCTCTGTCTGAATAGTTTGGGAAAAATACAGGGAGATCAATGGATTGATTCAAATTGTTCTTTGAAGCGACCTTAGGCAAAAAGGTTGGGTTAGTTCTCAAAGATACTCTGTCTTTGTGAAAAACCAAATAGGGGGGTCGAACCGATAGAGCATAAAGTTCAGACACCCTCCTGGCCGATGTAATAGCCACTAGGAATAAAGTTTTCCAAGAAAGAAATTTCAGGGAACAAGAAACAGCTGGCTCGAAGGGGAAGAATCAAGGATGTCAGCACTAAATTTAGATCCCACTGAGGAGGAGGATTCCTGATTGGAGGCTTTAGTAGGAAAATTCCTTTCAAGAAGGCCCTGCAGAGCCTATGGGACATAATATTATGATCTGCTATCCCGACATGAAAATTGGAAATAGCAGCCAATTGAACTCTGACTGTGGAAGAAGAGGAGCCTGCATGAAAAATCTCTGCTAAGAAGTCCAGGACTGCCTGAACAGGGGCAGTAAAAGGATCAATATTCTTAGCCTTAGCCCAATAAGAGAAACGTTTCCATTTGCTTGTATAAATCCTCCTGGTAGAGGATTTTAGTGAAGCTACTATGATGTCTCTAACTGGGTTAGAGATCAAAGGAAGCCTGGCTAAGGAAGGAAGTGGAGCAACCATGCTGTGAGGTTGAGAGAAGGGATAGACCGGTGCAGCTGACCCGATTGGTGAATCAGAAGATCTGGCACTGGGTCCAGATGCCACGGCTGCACCAAAAGGTGATGATGGAGGATCGGAAACCAAACTTGTCGAGGCCAGTAAGGGCAATGAGAATCAATTTGGCTCTCAAAACGGTAGCTTTCTGGATAACCTGAGGATCAGAGGAAATGGAGGGAAGGCATAAAGAAGTCCCTGGGGCCAATCCTGGGTCAGAGCGTCTCTGGGGATGGCCTGATAGAGGGAAGAGGCAGAAGAAGTCTGGACATTTGCTGTTTTGGGGAGTAGCAAAAGATCGCAACATGGACGACCCCATTCCAGAAAAATCTCTTCCGCTATAGATTGCTTGAGAGACCACTCGTGAGGCATGAGAATAGCTCTGCTCAATCTGTCCGCTACAATGTTGGTTTTCCCAGGGATATGCGTTGCTACCAGAAACCGATGAGAGGAGATCGCCCATTGCCATAGTCTGAGCTTCTCGACACAAGGGGTAGGACTTGGTTCCGCCCTGTTTGTTGATATACCAAACTACAGACATGTTGTCTGTGTGGACTGCAATTGTCCCTACGGGAAGAAAGTTGTTGAGGGCTTGCAACGTTAAAAGCACTGCTCTCATCTCCAGGACATTTATGTGCAGATGGTACTCGAACGGCTGCCACGTCCCATGAACCATCCTGCCCTGATAATGACCCCCCCACCCGATCAGGGAGGCATCCGTGGTGACAGTGGCTATCGGGGATGGGGGTACAAAGTACCTGCCTTGGTGAACCTGAGGAGATGTGATCCACCAAGCAAGATGATCTTTGCAAGTCTGTGTCACCAGAATCTGGTGACGCATTGGAAGTTGTTGGTAAGACCACTGTGTGAACAGCATCCACTGAAGAAGGCGCATGTAGAATCGAGCCAGGGGAAGAAGAGTAATGGCCGCAGCCATGAGGCCTAATACCTTTAGAACCATTCTGGCCTGTACTTTCTTGTTGGCCAGAATGATCCTGACATGACTCTGAATGTCTGAAACTCTTTGATCTGTAAGGGTAGCTGACATCCGAACAGTGTTTAAGTTTGCGCCTATGAAGGTAATAGACTGGCAGGGCGATAAGGATGACTTTTCAAGTTGATCGAGATGCCCAAATGAGAACAAAGATTTATTGTGTAATCCCTGGCTTGTATAAGCTGATGCCTGGTGGTGGCTGACAGGAGCCAGTCGTCGAGATACGGAAACACCTGGAATCCTTGACGTCTCAGGTGAGCCGTGACCACTGCCATGCATTTGGTGAACACTCTGGGGCTGTAGTGAGACCAAAGGGCAGGGCTCTGAACTGGAAATGACTGGACCCCAGCCGGCGGAGAAATCTCCTGGAGCGTCTGTGAATTTTGATGTGATAGTACGCATCCTGAAGATCTATTGAGCACATCCAGTTGTCCTTCTGTAAGAAGGGCAGAATTGACTGAAGAGTGACCATTCGAATCTTGTCTTCCTCACAGACTTGTTGAGTCTGCTGAGATCCAATATTGGTCTCCAGTCTCCCGTCTTTTTGGGGACCAAAAAGAACCTTGAGTAGATTCCGGCTCTGAATGGTCTGTTGTAACTGGCTGAATGGCTCTTTTTGCAGTAGTTTTGAGACTTCTAACTCTGCAATTTCCCTTAGACCGGTGGTACATCTGGAAGGGAATTTGAGGGGAAAGGACTTTCCTCGAAAGGAATTATGTAACCCTTGGATATGATCGACTGTACCCATCTGTCTTGAGTGAGGGAATGCCAGGCTTCTGGGTACAGTGATAATCTTCCCCCGACTGCCTCCAAGGAGGGACAGCCGGGCAACATCTCAGGGATGCTGAAAGGGCTTGTCAGAGAGAGGCTCTCTGTTTCCCTGGTTTTGGACCCCTCTGCCTCTAGAGCTGCGTCTGTTATTGTTACCCCTCTGCCTCTAGGGGTAAACTGACCACGTGAATTCGGCGTGACTCCTTGGGATTTACGGAACCACATTTTTCCACCTTTCTGTCCTTTGGGATAAGGTCTAGAAGGGGTGGAAAAACGGACTCCTACAGCAGAAAGAGTCTTGCCGTCCTGCTCGCACCTGGTCAAAGTTTCCTTCACCTGAGGGCCAAACAAAGCTGACCCATCAAAGGGAGAATTTGTGAAGGACGCCTTGAAGGGATCTGCAAAGTCACATAGCCGCATCCAGGCTTGGCGTCTAAGAGCCACACCTATACCTGCGGCTCTACTCGCTCCATCAGCAGCATATGATATTAGCCGCATGGAGGAGTTTGCAATGGAATTAAGGGTTCCTAGCTGCGAAGCAATCTTTTCTTGAGCTCCTGCAGCTGTAGGATCCTGTACTACCTCACCCAGCTCCTTAAGGATATCCCTCTGGAGTCTGGTGAAGTGACATAGGTAATTCAGCGAACGCATAGCAAAGGTCGCTGAGGAAAACATCCACTTACCGTACCTATCCATGGTCCTAGAGTCCTTATTAGGAGGATGGACGGCACGGAAGGATCTGCAAGTTCCTTCTTGGTGGCAGCAGCCACCACCATGGCATCAGCGGGGACACCCTTAGTGAGGAATTGCTTGTCACACGGGGCAGTGATAAATTTTGAAGGCCTCCTAGGGACTGGCTCTACAGAGTCAGGAGCTGCCCATGCCTTTCGGGCAATAACCTGCATAAGGGGTCGAAGGCGGAGACACCCAGGAGGTGGAGGGCCGAGATCCAAACGCCTCTAGGTATACTGACTCATCCTCAGAGGGATTGTTGGTGGGCCAGTTCCCCTCTGTTTAAGGAGTTCTAGGATGTCTGAGAAGGAGACATCCTCAGAGGGGATCTAGGGATCCCTCTGACTCATCAAAGTCAGTATCTGAAGTGATAGACTCGGGAGTCTACATGTTTACTCTAACAGGTCCTCTTCCTAGGAGGATCTCCCGAAACATCAGGAGAATCCTCGGAAGAGGGGGAAATTCCCAATGGGGAAACCTGAGGAGGAGGATCTCTGGGTCCTGTAGCAAGAGAAGTGGCAGAGATGTCAACAGGCACTATAGAGGGAGGAGCTACGGGAACAGACTGCTGACTGATACCAGTGGCCAGCACACTCTTCATCACCTCGAATGCTCCCTCCCAGGCAGGTCCGAGAGAACCCGTTCAAGAACTAGGAACTCCAGGGACCACCGAAGGGAAGTCTCCGAGGCAGATGTCGGAGCCGAGCTCACCAAGGCCGAGGCTCCAAGGGGAAGAGCGGGTTCGGACAAGGGTCCGATGCCACTCACCCTCTCGGAGGAGACCATGGAAGCCCGACCACCGAATCCCTCTAAGGAAGGTCTCGAAGAGGAGATAAGAGTAGAGGCTGAAGGAACAGAAGGGGGTATCTGTCCTCCAGCCGTAGCAGTAACCATTCCCGAAGACTCCAACTCCAAGCTCTGGGGTAGAGTTGAAGGAGGAACTGTAACGGGGTGTGGACCAACAGTCGTCTGTTGAGACGGACTATGTAACATTTGGGCCAGTGCCTGTGACTTAAGTAATCTGCTGACCACTCTCTCTAAGTCATGGTCTGAAAGTCTGGATGACCTTGAAGATCGGCTCCGATGGCTCCGTTCCGAAAGGAGAGGTGAAGCCGGAGCTGAAAGTATCGGCTCCAAGGAAGGAGACCTCGACCTCTTCCTGGAATGAGCCATCGGAACCGATGAAACTATAGACCCTGTCGGAGCCGAGGACTTATCGGAGCCGACAGGAAGCCTCGATGCATCGGCTCCAGCCGAAGCCGATACAGCCACAAAAGTAACGGTGTCGGAGCCGATCGGAGCCGACACCAATGCCTGTGCCACATGGTGGTCGGAGCCGATCGGAGCCGACACCGAAGTGGTCGATGCAGAATCGGCACCGATAGCCATCGGTGCCGAAGGCTTAGTTAAGCCAGAATCGGCTCCAGCCGGAGCCGATCTCGACTCAGAACGAGTCGGAGCCGAGGCCGCAGGCTTAGACACAGAAGCCTGGGCCTTGGAAGATTTGACTGATTTAGATGGAGCCGACTTAGCCGGAGAGCCCTCCGGCTTAAGAAGGCCCCTAAGTATCAGTTTATTTCTTCTTTCCTGCAGGACTCTCTGGCTGAAGGAATGACATATAGCACAGGAGTCCTGCAGGTGAAGAGGCCCCAGACAATACAGGCAAGAAGTGTGACCGTCTGTCAGAGACATCTTCTGACAGCACGAGTCACACTTCTTAAAGCCTGAGACCCTCTCCTTTGACATGGTGTTTCACAAAAACACACACACACACCAGTCAAAGAATTAAATTAAATAAAATACCAAAAAGGTATTACTAGAAAAAACACACACACACACCCTAACAGGGGGGGGATGGGATGGGTAAAGTTTGACTAAAAAAAATTAGTAGAGACAGGGAATTTTCTGTCAGAAAATCTTTACAATTAACTTAAAACTAAAAATTAAAGGGTTTTTAGCAAAAAGGGGCTAAAATATCAAAGTAGTGAATCACTTACCAGGAGCTGGCAAAAGGAGGACCTCATGTTTAAGCGGCAAACGAGATCTGGGTACTTACCGCCTTGCATCATGGGATATGGGGCTGCCTCGAGCTGGTAAAAGTGACTCTCGAGCTTAGCAAGTGCCGAGTCGGAGCCGAGGGATCGGCTCCGAACCCATCAAGCAAGAATGAAGGCGAGATTGACAACTTAACATTATTTTGTTCTGTCCAATTAAAAACATAATTGTCTGTGAACATCCAACATATGCAAGCAATATTCTCCCCTGTTTGAGAAATTTAGAAAGAAGACTGGTAAATCTATAGTCTGATTGATATTGGAGTCTGACACTACTTTAGGCAGAAAGGAAGGATTACTTTTGATTGATACTCTTTCTTTATGAAAAATGATATACAGATACTTTACACACAAAACCTGTAGCTCTGAAATTCTCCTAGTGGAGGTGATAGCTACTAGGAAAAGGGTCTTCCAATATAAAAACTTGAGCTCACAAGTGGCTGCTGGCTCAAAAGGCTGATGAGCCAAACATTGCAAGGCCAATGTTAAGTCCCAAGGTGCTATGGGATCTTTGAAAGATGGTTTCAAGTGTAAAGTACCTTTAAGAAATGTTTCACAAAGGCAGTGAGACATTAAAGAATGATCATCGAATCTATTATGGAAATTGGAAATAGCAGCTAAATGAACTCTAATAGTGGAAGTGGAAGCTCCTAAATGAAATAAGGCGGCTAAGTAATCCAAGACCTTAATGATTAGAGCTGAGAAAAGATCAAGCCCTTTAGTATCAGACCAAAAAACAAATCTCTTCCATTTACTAAGGTAAGGTTTTCGGGTGGATGGTTTATGAGACGCCAGAAGTATCTTTTGTAGTGGGGAAGACAAAGTATTTTGCCTGGCAATTACGGGAAGTGGAGAAACCAAGCCGCCAGCCTGAGATTTTTTAGGATGAGATGAATCAATCCCTGATGATGAGATAACAGATCTGGAGTTGGATCTTCTGTTCATGGGCAGTGAACTAGGCGAGGCCAGAGAAAGGGGAACCACACTTGACGGGGCCTGTAAGGTGTAATGAGAATTACTTTGCTTTTCAACCATTGGGCTTTCCTCAGAAACTGAGGAATTACAGGGATTGGAGGGAAGGCATAAAGAAGTCCCAGGGCCAGATGTGGAGAACAGCATCTCTTCGGGACTCCCCCCGAGGGGGGACTAAGCAAAAGTAGCTAATGCATTTGTGGTTTATGGGAGAGGCGAACAGGTCACAGCAAGGCTGACCCCATCGATGAAAGATCTTCATCGCTACATCGTGATTGAGAGATCACTCATGAGGCAGGAGAATTCATCTGCTTAGTTTGTCTGCAATTATTTTGGAGATACTGGGAATGTGTTGCTATGAGAAAGCAGTTGGAGATGATTGCCCATTGCCAAACTCTTAGGGCTCCCCGACATAGAGGACAGGATCTGGTTCGCCCCTGTTTGCTGATTTACCAGACCACTGACATGTTGTTTGACTGGAGTGCAACT
>NC_056728.1:1971808734-1971854465 GCF_019279795.1 Protopterus annectens
TCATTGGCTCCGGTCCTCTCCGTGGTGCTGTCCATCGAGGGATCTGTGCACCGGGGCTCCCTCGTCGGCTCTGAGGGGGCGAGTGGCATCGGACCATTGTCCGACCCCATTCTGCCTCTCGGAGCTTTGGTGCAGGTGAACTCGGCTCCTACATTGGCCTCGGAGCCGTCTCCCTCGATGTGGAGAAAGATTCCGATTTCCTCGGAACCGGCGCTTTCTCTGCATTGTGGCAGGGATGCCTTCAATGTCATGAGAAGTGTGCTGGCCACTGAGTCAGCTCCACTATTGGCCTCACCGGCTCCTTCCCCTGTAGTGCCTGTGCCAACCTCTGCTCCTCCTCCAAACCCCAAGTGTAGGAAATTGGCACTCCAGGGCACCCCATTGGGTGTTTCCTCTTCTTCCGAGGCCTCCCCTGATCATTCAGAGGAGCCTCCTCATAAGAAGAAGTGCAAAAGGAAGCACATTGATTCCCCTGAGTCTGTCACTTCTGATACAGACTTAGATGAATTGGAAGGGTCCCCGAGATCCCCCTCTCAAGATGTTTCCTTTTCAGACATCCTAGAAATGCTTAATGAGAGGGGGAACTGGAATCTCCTAGCCCCTACCGAGGATAAGTCTGTATTTCTGGATGCGTTCGGTTCCCGAACTTCCACCTCCTGGGTTTCTCCACCTTTTGATCCACTTATAGCAGTGGTGGCTCAAAAGGCTTGATCAGCTCTGGATACAGTGGAACCAACTCTGAGGAGACCTGGCAAATTCATCACAGCACCCCAAGATAAGCAGTTCCTTACCAAAGGTGTTCTTGTTGATGCCATGGTGGTAGCAGCAGCCACCAAAAAAGAGTTAGCAGAGACCTCTTCATCTGTCCATCCTCCTAACAAGGAGGCTAGGACTATGGACAGATACGGGAAGCGAACGTTCGCTTCAGCGACCTTTTCTATGAGGTCACTGAACTACATATGTCATTTTATCCGGCTTCAGAGGGATCTACTTAAAGAGCTCGGAGATACCCTTCAAGATCCATCAGCGGAGGGGGCTCAAGCTAAAGTAGCTTCCCAGCTGGTGATGCTTAATTCTGTAGTTAACTCCTCAATGAGGCTCATTTCCTATGCAGCCAATGGTGCAAGTAGAGCCGCAGGTATGGGTGTGGCCCTTAGGAGGCATGCATGGATGCGGCTGTGTAATTTTGCAGAACCCTTTCGAGTGTCATTCACCAACACCCTCTTTGATGGTTCCTTTCTTTTTGGACCACAGGTGAAAGACACTTTGACTAGGTGTGAGCAAGAAGGCAAGACTCTCTCTGCCATGGGAGTCTGTTTTTCCACTCCTTCTAGATCGTACCCCAAAGGTCAGAAGAGTGGCAAAATGTGGTTCTGTAAATCTCAGGGAGCCTTGTCTGACACATGTAGCGATTTTTCCTCCAGGAGCAGAGGGGGAAACAATAACAACAGACGCCACCCTTGTGGCAGAGGGGGTCCGCAGAACCAGGGCAACAGACACTCTTTCTCTGATAAGCCCCTTCAGCATCCCTGAATGAGTTGCCCAGCTGCTCACCTCTGGAGGCAGTTGGGAGAAGACTTTCACTGTACCCAAAAGCCTGGCAAGATTTAAGGCAAGACAGATGGGTATGGTCTATTATATCCGGAGGTTACAAAATTCCCTTCTGTCAACCCCCCTTTCCGTCAAAGAAATCCCTTCCAGATGTTCCACCCAGTCTGAAGAGCAAGCACTAATAGAAGTTTCAAAACTGCTAGAAAAAAAGAGTCATCCAGGAAGTCCCAGCAGACTAGCATGGATCCGGAACTTACTCAAGGTTCTTTTTGGTACCAAAAAAGACAGGGGACTGGAGACCGATTCTGGATCTCAGCAGACTAAACAGGTCTGTACAAAGAACAAAGTTTTGGATGGTCGCACTATGGTCCATTCTACCCTTTCTGGGTCAGAACAATTGGATGTGCTCGATAGATCTTCAGGACGTGTACTACCATATCAGGATGGACAGATGCTCCAGGGGATTTCTTCACTTCCGGCTGGGAGCCGGTCATTACCAGTTCAAATCTCTGCCCTTTGGTCTCACCACAGCCCTCAGGGTGTTCACCAAATGTATGGCAGTGGTCATGGCTCACCTGAAACATCGAGGATTCCAGGTGTTTCCATATCTAGACGACTGGCTCCTCACTGCTACTACCAGGCATCAACTTCTTCAAGCCAGGGACTACACAATCACAATCTGCTCCCAGTTAGGCATTACTTTCATTTATCAATTAAGGAACAAAGAGTTGCCTATTAAACTGAAAGGTCATTCTACTAGGGCCTTGGCCACCTCTGTAGCCTTCCAATCTAGGTTGCCCATGGATTCTATCTGTGCAGCTGCTACGTGGGCAAATCCTCATACCTTTATTTCTCATTACAAGCTAGATATGGTCTCCAGGAGCAGAGCTGACTTTGGTTCCACTGTTCTGAAAAGTCTGTTCCAATGAGCCACCCAGGATTGTAGGTGCTAGGGATGCTGTCCCAACCAGCAAGAACGAAGGCGAGATATACAACTTAACATAAAGAAGTTATGTACCTACCATAACGTTCCATGTTAGTCTTCATCTCGCCTTCTTTCTTGCATCCCACCCTCCATCCCCCTGTCCTATTGGACCGAGAGGAGTTCTGGTTTCACTGGCTGAGTGTTCTCTGGTTTGTTTCCTCTACTGACTTAGACAGGATGACAGGTATATTCAACTTATTTGTTTGGACAGGTTTATTCTCTGGGCTATGTCTGGGTTAGCTATTTCAAACGAGATCTGGGTAGCTATCGCTAGGCATCATGGGATAAGGGCTAGACTCGAGCCAGTAAACAGCACTCGAGCTATAGAAGATGGCTGAGTCAAAGCTGAGGATCGGCTCCGATCCCAACCAGCAAGAAAGAAGGCGAGATGAAGACAACTAACTAGGGTTACCACCTGTCCCACTTTGCGAGGGACAGTCCCTCTTTGGGCAGTTGTGTCCTGACAAAAAAATTATAAAAATGGCAAATGTCCTGAGATTTTAGGACAAATTTATTTCCTATATTTAATGTAATAATTGCATAAAACAGTTATTCTGTATCTAAAATACCTAAATGTTATAAGAAACAGAATAAGCAACTAAAATGCTACAAGAATAAGCTTTTATTTAGGCAAAAAAGTTAAGTTCTAACCTTTGTACTGACTGTGGGTATGTGTCGGTCTGTAAAATCTGATGTTTGTACCAAAAATGTCCCACTTTTGCCATTTGAAAAGGTGGCAACCCTACAACTAACATGGAACGTTATGGTAGGTACATAACTTCTTTTTCCTATCCTTTTTGGGTCTTGAGTGGGCAAACCAGTTTCCAAAGTTACTCTGTCAAAATGGTTGAGAGATGGCATCACCTTTATTTATTAACAAAATAAGCTGGACTTATCAACAAAAGTTAGATTGCACAGTCGCTTTTCATTCTAGAGCTTCGATGAATGATATATGTGCAACTGCAGCTTGGGCTTCTCCCCATAACTTTATCACTCATTACAAATTAGATATGGTTCCAGGGAAGGAGCATCCTTTGGCTCTGTGGTGCTCAAGAATATCCTTCCCTAGGGCCTCCCAAGGTCTAAAGTAGCTAGGGACTCTGTCCCAACCATCAAGAATGAATGAAGATTTGACCGCATCAGATAAAGAACGTATGTTCTTACCATAACATCCCATCTGTCTTGTCGATCTTCATTCATTCTTGACATCCCACCCACCTTTCCCCTCCAAAGACTCCTGGAGGTTCGAAACTAGTTTTAAGGTCCTAGTAGGGTTGTTGCTCAGAAAAAAGCTTCTATCATTTTCTACTGTATGGGCAAAACTCGATCTAAGGGGAAGGGAAAAGAGGCAGTATGGGTAGCCTTGCCTTGAGTGTTTCTGGCTGGCGTGAGCTTGATATAACAGCTGAGTCAGTTCTGAGGGTTGGGACCGAGACTCAGCAGTCAAGAATGAATAAAGATCGACAACACAGATGGAATGTTATGGTAAGAACATAACTTTTTTTTTTGTGGATATGGATAGTAAGATACAACCAGTGAATTTTTTTTAGTCCCTTTAGTCTCATATATGGTTAAGAAATACTTTTATCACTCTAAGGCAAAGTTGTGGACAATAATTAATACAGAATTGGTGAAATTTATCTGGGATGGAAATAGGCCAAGAGTTAAGTAGGATAAGTTGATCCGTCCAGTAAAACAAGATGGTTTAGGTTTACCTGATTTGATTGGATATTTTAGAGCTACACAGTTAAGCCTCATATGCATAACACAACAGAAGGTTATAATTCAAAGTGAAAAGGGATGATAATGAAGCAAGATGGCAGTTCAAGAACCAGAGAGTGGGATTTTGGATGCAGATCCTTAAGGAGAATAATAGCCATTCAGAATATTATATTTCTAAAGTAACAGAAAGTATTCTTATAACTAAGCCAATGTGAGAATGGAGAAAGGAGATTTTGCCAATACAGATGACTGCAAGTAGAGGTACAGAAAATAGGCCATAGGGGGTCTGGAATTTACTGGAGAAACTTGGCAAAATAGGGAACAGGTAACTCAAGCAGGAAAGGTAATAGAGTGGGGTAAGGCCAAGAAGACATTTGGATTGCAGGCTAGAGATTGCTTTCCCTACCAAGACTTGATCTCCAGAATACAGACAAAGAGAACGTGATAGGGGAATTTTAAATGAAAGACCTCCTCTGGCAGAATTTTTAGTTGAACCTAGGGCAGATGCAGCTGTTAAAAAAGCAGTAATTAATTGACCATATAAAATATTATGAAAACTAAATGAATCAACCAGAGGAGGTAAGAAGACTGAAAAGAGATACTGAAAAACAGTTTACAAGAAAGCAATAGGAAGACATATGCATGGCTCCCAAGTATGCAACCAAGTCCAGAAGGTTTAGGAATTGTTTGCATAGGTATTTTTATACCACAAGCAGACTTCAAAGAATTTTTCCCTCAGGTACATATCAAATGTTGGCGGTGTGATGGAGACTAAAGTAGTAACTGGGAATATATGTTCTGGGAGAGTAGTGAGTTGCAGATTTTAAAAGTTCCATATATAGTAGCTTATTAGAAATATTGGATGAACAAATAACTATAAAGAAGGAAATGATTTGTGTGACCAGGGGATACAGGATCTGAAATGCCTAGATATATTAAGGCCTTATTAAGTTGAATTGTGTTGGGTACCACAAAAGCAATTAGTAGAAGGTAAAAATCTAAGTCTACACCAACTGTATTTGAGGTACTGAATATTATAAAAGAGATTACAGAACTGAAATAGGGATCTTTAGTATAGGGAAGGAGCAAATTAGAAGTAAATGGAAATTGTGGGAACAACCACTGCTTAATAATGCTCAGGAGGAGTGAGGTTTAAGGGAAGGCAGGAATTCAGCACTTTTTTTGAAATGTTGGGCTGCTGATAGTAGCAAAGAAAATACATGTGACACATATTGTATTGAAAAGGAAAATGTTAACTGGTTTGTTTTCTGATAATGTATGCCTGCATGTGTCTTAAGAATTAATTTAATAAAAGTGTTTAAAAAAAAGATTCCTGATACTTTACCCAGTGAGTTGGAATCTGCAGCAACAGAAGTTTCAAAGTTACTAGAAAAATGAGATGTTAAGTTGTCAATCTCGCCTTCATTCTTGATGGATGGGTTCGGAGCCGATCCTCGGCTCCGACTCGGCACTTGCTTTAGCTCGAGAACTCCTTTTACCAGCTCGAGGCAACCCTATATCCCATGATGCAAGGCAGATCTACCTCAGATCTCGTTTGCCGCTTAGCGAAAGAGGTCTCCTTTGCCAGCTGAGGTAAGTTTTTTCTTGTTAAAGAAGAAAAAGTTCAGTTAGGGGTTTATTTTTTCCCTTTAGTGTTAGATTAGCCTGTACTTAGTTACAGCCCACCCTATTCTCTTCCTTTTAAACTTTTATAATAGTTTTCAGTTTAAAGTTTTAGTCAGGCCTAGTTCCCCAAGTTATTCCCTTCCTGTGTGTCTGTGTAGGGATTAAGTTGTGTGTTTGTGGGGACTGTTTGTGTCTATCCCTTTTAGGATGTCTAGGGAAGGCAAGGTCTCAGGCTTCAAGAAGTGTGACCAGTGCTGTCAGAAAATGTCCCTGACAGACGGTCACACTTCTTGTGTGTATTGCCTGGGGCCTTTGCACCTGCAGGACTCCTGTGCGTTGTGTCATGCTTTTAGCCAGAGAGTCCTGCAGGAAAGGAGGAACAAATTAATCCTCCGAGGTTTACTTAAACCTGAAGGTTCTCCTCCTAAGCCAGGGGCAGGAAAACCTCTTAAGCCACCGAAGGCTCAGGCTACTGTGTCCAAGCCTCCTCCGGTGGCTCCGGCTCCGTCGGAGCCGATATCGGCTCCGGCTGGAGTCGATACTTCTTCTGTTAGAGTAGTGGGTTCGGTGCCGGCCGGCTCCGATACCCTGACTACTGTGGCCTTGTCGGCTCCGGCTGGAGCCGACACTTTATCCAGCATCGGAGCCGAGATATCCTCGGCTCCATCTGGGGTTCAAGGGACTTCGGCTCCGATGGCTTCGACCCGTAAGAGATACCGGTCCCCTTCGATACTAAGTATTCACTCGGCTCCAGGGTCTCCTCTTTTGTCGGAGCGGAGCCATCGGAGCCGATCTTCGAGATCTTCCAGGCTGTCTGACCACGATTTGGAGAGGGTGGTAAGCAGGCTGTTGAAGTCTCAGGCACTGGCCCAAATGCTCCATAGCCCGTCTCAACAGACTTGCTATAGCCCGATTCTTGAGATTCCTCCTCCTACTCCACACCAGAGTTCGGAGCCGGAGCTTCTTGGGACAGCGACTGTTTGATGCGAGCCGATACATCCTTCGGCTCCGTCATCTTCGGCTCCGATCTCCTCCTTGAGACCTTCCTTGGAGGGATCCGGTCGTCGGGTTTCCACTGTCGGCTCCGAGGGGGCTAGTGGCATCGGACCCTTGTCCGACCCCGCTCTCCCTCTCGGGGCTTCGGCTTTGGTAAGCTCGGCGCCGACATCGGCCTCGGAGCCTTCTCTCTCCTTGGAGCCGACCATTCCTGTTTCTTCAGAGCGGGTGTGTTCAGGTCTTCCAGGAAGAGGAGCCTTTGAGGTGTTGAGGAGTGTCCTGGCCTCTGAGCCTGGTCAACGGTCTATCCCTCTAGCTCCTCTCTCATCAGTGCCTGCAGATGCCTCTTGCCAGCCTCTTGCTCTCAGGCCCAGGGATCCATCGCCCCAGGTTTCCCCACTGGGAATTTCCTCCTCTTCCGAGGTTTCTCCTGACCCTGCAGGGGAACCCCCTCGGAAGAGGACGTGTAAGAGGAAACACACAGACTCCCCTGAGTCTACTACATCTGATACCGACTTAGATGAGTCGGAGGGTTCCCCACGGTCCCCCTCTGAGGATGTCTCATTTTCAGACATCCTTGAGCTCCTCAAACAGAGGGGAATTGGCCCTCCATTGACCCCTCCGAGGATGAGTCCGGTATACCTGGAGGCTTTGGATCCCGACCCTCCACCTCCTGGGTGTCTCGCCTTCGACCCACTCATGCAGGTAGTGGCTCGGAAGGCGTGCGGCTCCAGATTCTGTGGAACCTGTCCCCAGGAGACCATCCAAGTTCATCACGGCCCCTTCGGACAAACAGTTCCTGTCCAAAGGTGTCTCTGTGGATGCTATGGTGGTAGCGGCCACTAAGAAGGAACTGGCGGATCCTTCAGTACCTGTCCATCCTCCTAATAAGGATTCTAGGACCATGGACAGGTATGGAAAGCGGATGTTTTCTTCAGCGACCTTTGCTATGCGTTCGCTGAATTACCTTTGTCACTTCACCAGGCTTCAACGAGATATTCTCAAGGAACTGGGAGAAGTAGTCCAGGATCCTTCTGCTGCTGGGGCTCAGGAAAAGATTGCCTCTCAGCTTGCCATCCTGAATTCCATATCTAACTCCTCCATGCGGCTCTTATCTTATGCGGCCGATGGAGCGAGCAGGGCCGCAGGCACAGGTGTTGCTCTTAGACGCCAAGCCTGGATGCGGCTGTGTAATTTTACGGACCCCTTTAAGGTGTCCTTCACCAACACCCCCTTTGACGGTTCGGCTTTGTTCGGACCTCAGGTGAAGGATACTTTGACCAGATGTGAGCAGGACGGTAAAACTCTTTCTGCCGTTGGAGTCCAGTTTTCCACTCCTTCTAGACCATATCCCAAGGGTCAGAAGGGGGGGAAGATGTGGTTCCGTAAAGCCCAAGGAGCTGCACCGGACACACGTGGTCAGTTTACCCCCAGAGGCAGAGGGGGTAACAATAATAGACGCCGCCCTAGAGGCAGGGGGGGTCCTCAGAACCAGGGCAACAGGGTGTCTCTTCCTGAGAAGCCCTTTCAGCATCCCTGAGGTGTTGCCCGACTGTCCACCCTTGGAGGCAGTCGGGGGAAGAATTTCGCTGTACCCAGTAGCCTGGCAACCCCTATCACAAGAGAAGTGGGTACAGTCGATCATATCCGAGGGTTACAAAATCCCCTTTGAAAGGTTTCCCGTACCTCTACAATCCCTTCCAGACATCTCACCCGGTCAAAGGGATTTGGCAAGACAGGAAGTTTCAAAACTCCTGGAAAAAAAGAGCCATCCAAACAGTGCCGGCAGCCCAAGTAGGATCCGGCTTCTACTCAAGATTCTTTTTGGTCCCCAAAAGGACGGGAGATTGGAGACCAATACTAGACCTAAGCAGACTAAACAAGTCTGTCAGAAAGGCAAGATTCCGGATGGTCACGCTGCAATCCATTCTGCCCTTTCTGGGCAAGGACAACTGGATGTGCTCTATAGACCTTCAAGATGCGTACTATCACATAAAGATTCACAGATGCTCCAGAAGGTTTCTCCGCTTTCGGCTGGGAGCCAGTCATTACCAATTCAGAGCACTGCCCTTTGGCCTCACTTCAGCCCCCAGAGTGTTCACCAAATGCATGGCAGTGGTCACAGCTCATCTGAGACGTCGAGGATTCCAGGTGTTTCCTTATTTGGACGACTGGCTCCTCTCCGCCACCTCCAAGCATCAGCTTCTTCGGTCCAGAGACTACACCCTACAGCTTTGCAAGAGTCTAGGAATTTCGGTAAATTTGAAAAATCCTCTCTGCTGCCTTGCCAATCTATCACCTTTATAGGCAGAGTTAAATATCGTCAAAATGTTAGCCAGGCTAACAGATCAAAGGATTCTGGACATCCAGAAATTTGTTCAGCTTCTGTTACAAAGCAACAAGATCAAAGCCAGGTTTGTCTTGAAAGTTCTAGGCCTAATGGCTGCAGCCATTGTTCTTCTTCCACTGGCTCGCTTCCACATGCGTCTCCTGCAGTGGATGTTATTCACGCAGTGGTCGTACCACGATCTGCCCATGAGACACGAAATCTTGGTGGCACAGTCGTGCAGGGCTCATCTACGATGGTGGATATCTTCCCCTCTTCTTCATCAGGGCCGACCCTTTGTTCCCCCTCCTCCAGTTGCCACAGTCACCACGGATGCCTCTCTGATCGGGTGGGGCGCGCATTATCAGGGCAGGATGGTCCACGGCACGTGGCAACCCATAGAATACCACCTGCACATAAATGTCCTGGAGATGAGAGCAGTGCTTTTAACGTTGCAAGCCCTCGACGACTTTCTTCCCACAGGGACTATTGCAGTACAGACGGACAACATGTCCGTGGTCTGGTACATCAACAAACAGGGCGGAACCAGGTCCTATCCCTTATGTCGAGAAGCTCTCAGACTTTGGCAATGGGCGATCTCTTCTCAGCGGTTTCTGATAGCAACGCACATCCCCGGCAGGTCCAACCTATTGGCGGACAGGCTAAGCAGATCTATTCTGATGCCTCACGAGTGGTCTCTCAATCAATCTGTAGTGGATCAGATTTTTCTGAAGTGGGGCACACCTTGTTGCGATCTTTTCGCTACCCCTCAAAACAGCAAGTGCCCAAATTACTTCACACTATTTCCTCTTCCAGGCCAACCCTTGAGAGACTCTCTAACCCAGGATTGGCCTCGGGGACTTCTTTATGCTTTTCCTCCCTTTCCATTGATTCCACAAGTCATTCAGAAAGCCACCGTTTTGAGAGCCAAATTGATCCTCATTGCTCCATATTGGCCTCGACAAATTTGGTTTCCGTCTCTACATCATCATCTTCTGGTGCAGCCCTGGCATCTGGACCCAGTTCCGGATCTTTTGATCCACCAGTCGGGTCAGCAGCACCGGGCCATTCATTCTCTCAACCTCACTGCTTGGTTGCTCCACTTCCTTCCCTACCAGGCTACCAATGATTTCTGACTCAGTCAGAGACATTTTAGTGTCTTCTTTAAAGTCGTCCACTAGAACTGTTTATGCTAGCAAGTGGCGACGTTTTTCGATTTGGGCAAACGCCAGAAATATTGATCCTTTTACCGCTCCTGTACATTCTGTTTTGGATTTCCTGGCGGAGGTTTTTCATTCGGGATCTTCGTCATCTACAGTCAAAGTACAACTGGCTGCTATTTCCAAGTATCATGTTGGCTTGCATGACAATAACATCATGTCTCATAGGTTATGCAAAGCCTTTTTAAGAGGAGTTTTTCTCCTAAAACCACCTGTGAAACATCCTCCTCCGCAATGGGATCTAAACTTAATGTTGGCATCCCTAATTCTACCTCCTTTCGAACCATCTGCTACGTGTTCTTTAAAGTTATTGACGTGGAAAACTATATTTTTGCTGGCTGTTACTTCTGCAAGAAGAGTTTCTGAGATTCAGGCCCTCTGTATTCGTTCACCTTATCTGGTTTTTCATAAGGATAGGGTTTCGCTCAGAACTAACCCTTCCTTTCTTCCCAAGGTTGTATCTCAAACCAATATTAACCAATCTATTGATCTACCAGTTTTCTTTCCTAACTATTCTGACAGAGCTGAACAGAAGCTGCATTTTTGGATGTTCATCGTCAGCTCAGGTACTACTTGCATAGGACTAAACAAATTAGAAAATCAGACCAATTGTTTGTCTCCTATGCAGAAAACAGGTTAGGTCTTCCAGTCTCTAAAGTGACCTTATCTAGATGGTTGACTTCCACCATTTCCTATGTGTACTCTCTAAGGGGCAAACAACTATCTTCTAAGCCAAAAGCACATTCGACCAGGAGTCTATCCACTTCTGTAACCTTTCAGGATAGACTTCCCATTGACACTATTTGTGCAGCAGCTACTTGGGCCACGCCTCATACCTTTGTGTCTCATTACAAGTTGGATTTGGCCTCCAGAGATAGGGCCAGTTTTGGTTCCACAGTTCTCAAGAGTCTGTTCCATTGAGCCACCCGGGATACAGGTGCTAGGACGGTCCCATCCAGCAAGAATGAAGACGAGATTGACAACTTAACATTTAGAAGTTATGTACCTACCATAACGTTCCATGTTAGTTGTCTTCTCTCGCCTTCTTTCTTGCGTCCCTCCCTCCTTCCCCCTGGCCTGGACAGATCTTGGAGAGTTCCTATTAGATTGCTTCCTCTGGAGCATTGTTATGAGGACTTCTTTTAGGAACCATGGTTCCTAATTATGTTAGGATAAGTCTTTAGCAGGGTCAGTTAGCTGCCAAACGAGATCTGAGGTAGTTCCGCCTTGCATCATGGGATATAGGGTTGCCTCGAGCTGGTAAAAGGAGTTCTCGAGCTAAAGCAAGTGCCGAGTCAGAGCCGAGGATTGGCTCCGAACCCATCCAGCAAGAAAGAAGGCGAGAGAAGACAACTAACATGGAACGTTATGGTAGGTACATAACTTCTAATTATCCAACAGATCCCCCTAGACCTTTTAGAATCCAAAGTCGATTCCAGGTTCTTTTTATTTCTGAAGAAGGCAGGGACCTCAGGTCAATATTGGGCCAGCCACCTCAATGAATTTGTCAAACAGCTGAAATTCTGGATGGTCACGGTACAGTCCATATTACCTCTGTTGAGTAAGGATGATTGGACTGGATGTGCTCTACAGAACTCCAAGATGCCTACTGACATATAAAGATTCAAAGGCAATCCAGCTGTTCTTAGCTGGGAGCCAATCATTCCAAATTCAGAGCACTGCTGTTCAGTCTCACCATGGCCCCCAGGTGTTCACAAGATTATGGCAGTAGTGCCAGCTCACCTATGACTGCAGGGAATCCAAGTCTTCCCACAGCTAGACATTTGGCTCCTAACTGCTTCCTCCAGGGATCTGCCGCTACAGCACCAATCATTTCTAATCCATCTTGCAGATCAGTTAAGGATAACTATCAATCATATGAAGAGCAGACTTCCCCTACCCAACACATAGAATTCATAGGGAGTCAGATTGACATAATTTGATCAATTGCTAAACTCACAATGAGAAGACTACTGTCATTAAGGCTGGTAACTTCTCAGGTAGTTCAGCATCCCCACCCACAATAAGATTTATTCTTTGTTTGTTAGGTGTGATGGCCTCCACCATCACTTTAGTAGCCCTAGCAAGATACCACATGAGTGTTACAATGGATGCTGTCAGCCCAAGAATCACAGAGTTTCCATCTCCTCCACACCATAATCTGCCTCATATAACTATGCAGAAACAATACAAGTTGGTGTATAACTTATCCATCAGTGGTAGAAGGTAGTCCCTTATGTTCACCATTTCCCCAGACCACAGTAACCAAGGACACTTCACTTCTAGGGTGAGGGGGTCATTTTGAGGGGAAGACAGTTTAAGAGACTTGGTCACCTGTGAAGGCCTAATTTCAAATCAATGTCTTGGAGAAGAGAACAATCATCCTAGCATTGCAGGCTTTCCAGGACTACTTAGAGAAGGGTGTGATTTCCATCCAGACAAACAATATTCCAGTGGTGTGGTACATCAACAAACTAGGGAGGACAAGTTCATATCCTTTATGCTGGAAGGGCATGTGAATATTAGAGTGGGTGATGTCTTTACATTGTTTTCAGGTAGGAATGCACATTCCTGGGACATCAGATGTATTAGCAGACAGGTTCAGCAATGGTATCCTATTACCTCATGAGTGGTCTCTCAAGCAGACAGTGAAAACAAACATTTTCACCTGCTGGGGCCAACCTTGCTGCAGCCTCTTTGCCTCTTACCTAAACAGCAAGTGCATCGGTTACTTTGCACTCATCCTTCCACACATACCTCTAAACCTGTTAGAAGGAGAAATCTGGACAAAGCCACTAATATGGGGGGTGGGGGGCAAAGACCCAAAACAGGGACGCTTTTTAAATATTGCTCTTACAAACCTAGAAAGTTGAGAGAATAACAGGTTTTGCATTAGCATGAATTTTCTGAAGGATATGAAGTCTGAAAATTAAATGTTTGTCATTATTTTCTGACATTAGTCCTCAGCGATTTGCCAGAAGGCTACAATTTTATGAAAAATGGACCAAAGTCAGAAATCTGGGCATTCTGTGAAAATCTGGACAGGTGGGAGCTATGCCTTCAAAGGTACAATCACCAAGAGATGCCCTAGTCCACATTTAGCTCCATGGCCTCCTCTGTTCTTTCCCACCAATACCTCTCTTAACAAAATTCATCAGAAGGCCATAAGGTGCAAGACCCAGGTGATCCTCATTGCCCAATTTTGTTCCCAGCAAGTTTGGTTCCCCTTTCTTTGGCCTCATTTGCTGCATCCTCCCCGACTGTTGGATCCCATCCTGGATCGTCTAAGTCACCCATCCAGGATGCCTCTAGCAGAGCTACAAACCTTAAAACTAATCACATAATTCTCCGATTTTTAATGATAGAGATGCCAGGAAAAAGAATCAACCAAAAAGATTTACAAAAAAGTCAATGGAAAACGTTTTCTATTTGGTCAGCATCAAAAGGACTGGGATTTCTTTTCAACATTTTGCACCAGGTTCCAATTTTTCTACTGTTAAAGTTCACGTGGTTGCCATTTCAAATTTTCACATTGGCCATAATGACTTGTCCTTTGCTTCTTTAGGATAAGCAAAGCTTCCCTTGAAGGAACTTTTTTATTGAGGCCTTCTGTTTGAGAATGAGTTCCTCGTGGGATATCACACTGTTACTTCATTCCTTGACTCAAAAAATGCTTGAGCCTGCAGTGTTAGCTGACTTGAAGTTTCTTTCTTGGAATTAGATACACTTTCTTGTAAGCTACCCTTTCCAATCTTCCACAAAGATAGAGTGTCTTTGAGAATGAACCCTACCTTTCTGCCTAAAGCACCATCTGAAGCTAATCTAAATTATTATGTTGACCTACCAATATTTTTTCCTGATTACCTTAGTAAAGGTGAAGATATGCTTCATACATAGATGTTTGCAGACTGCTTGGATTTTACTTGCACCATACTAGAGATATTAGAAAATCAGATCAACTATGTGTCTCCTTTTCCAAAACAAAATTAGGTGTCAAAAGTTATACTTTCTAAATGGCTGCTGGACTGCATTTCCTTTGTTTATAAAAACTTGAGGACTGCCAATGTATTCAAAACCTAAGGCTTATTCCAGTAGGGCAGTTACTACCTCTACAGCATTCATGAAAAGAGTTCCTATTAGTGATATGTTTGCAGAAGCAACTTGGTCTACAGTTCACACTGTTGTATCACATTACAAGATGGAAGTGCAGTCTAGAGCTTGTGCATCTTGGCTCTGCCATTCTCAGGAATGTCCTTCCTTGAGACCACCCAGGTCTTTTATACAGCTTAGGAATCTGTCCCATATGTTGAATAGGATGAAAATTGACAATATCGAAAACTAAAGTTATGCTTTCCGTAATGATAGATTCTTGCTGTCTCATTTTCTTCCAGTTTAATAAATTATTTCATTCCATGCTAGTTTTCTTTTAGTAAAAAGATTTTTTATCTATATGATTAGAATAGTCAGAAAACTTGACATGAGGTAATTCAGACAGAAGAGGGGAATTGTGGCTAGAGGATGAGTCAGGGTCTCAGATCCAGTGCTCAGGTAGAAGGCCTTGAGGTCAGCTCTGATCAGATCAGACAACCCAAAAGTTGAACTGGATGAAAATGAGACAACACAGATCTGTCATTATGGTAAGTACTTAGTTTCATTTCCAACACCTCTGAAGATGCTTCCAGAGCAGTGGACACCAGCATTTCTATTAGGAAACATGCTTGATGTGGCTTTGTAATTCTGTGGAGCATTTTAAGACTTTCTTTGTTGACACTTCTTATGGTATAGCATACTCTTCAGTCCAAAAGTCAGAGAAGCACTCTCCAGAAATGACCAAGATGGTAAGACCCTTTTGCCATTGCAATCAAATTTTCTACCCCTCAAAGACCATTCTCAAGGAATTAGAAGGGTGGAAAAAGACTTTGGTTCCTCAAGTCACAAGGTTTTATACCTGACACCTCTGGAAATAGAGCCCCTTATGGCAAAAGAAGAAACTCTAGTGGTGGATATTGTCCTCTGGACAAAGGTGGCCATGTGTCGAGGACTTCTGGACTCCCTTCACTAAGAGGTCCTTCTAGTGCTCGTAAGTGTTTGCCCAACTGCCTCTGTCTCTTGGCAGTCGGGAGTGCTTATCCCTGCACCCTACAACCTGGCTATCCAGCACGTAAGAAATATGGATGCAGAGGATAATAACCAGAAGCTGTTTCATTCCCTTTCTTTTATTCCCCATACCCGCAAAGAAACTTCTTGATAAGCCACCCTCCGAAATGAAAGCAGGCACTTTAGAAATAAGAACACTTCTAAACAATTGAGTCATCCAAAAGGTCCCACCAGACCAGAGGTGATCTAGAGTTTGCTCAAGATTCTTTTTAGTGCCAAAGAAAAATGGGAACATATGGCTTATTCTGTACCTCAGCCATCTGAACAACTTTGTAAGGCAGACAAAATTCCATTTGGTCATGGTTCAGTCCATTCTGCCCTTGCTAAATGAGTATGACTGGGTGTGCTTCATCAGCTTCCAGGATGTATACTACCACATAAACATAGACAGATGATCCAGGAATTTCCTTTGGTTAAGGCTGGGAGGCAGTCACTTCCAATTAAGATCTCTGACGTTTGGTCTCACCACATCCCCCCTAGGTGTTCACCAAGTTTATGGCAATGATTCAGCTCACCTGCGACTGCAAGAATTCTGAGTGTTCCTTTATTTTGATGACTGGCTCATCACTTCCACCTCCAGCTATCTACTTGTTCAGGTCAGGAATCTATGCTCCATTTTTGCTTAGGTGTAGGGATCACAGTGAATAAAGTAAAATTCATGCTGCGGCCCATTCAGTCCTTAGAGTTCATTGGAGCTCTTCTAGATACAAAACTTCAAATTGCAAAGCTTCCTCAGATCAGGATTTCATGTTTTTTCAGGCAAGCTGTAGCTGTCCTATCTTGACAAAAGCACCATCAAGACTGATACTACATCTATTATGGTCCTCGACAGCTATGATTACCCTGGTCCCTCTAGCCAGATACCACATGAGAGCTCTTCAGTGGACCTTACCAGTCCAGTGGTGTATCAGGCAACATCCTTTGTCATATCAGGAATTGTTGATGAACATTTGCAGACCACACATCTGGTGGTGGTTGGAGTCATCGGCTGTATCTCATGGACAACCTATTATTATTCCTCGACCCTGAGCAATGGTGACCATGGATACTTCTCACTTGGGGTGTGGTGGGGGTATTTCCTGGAAAGAGGGTCCAAAGTACATGGTTTCTGGCAGAGGCCAGTCTTCACATCAACAAATTGGAGATGGAAGCGGTCCTGCTAGTGTTGCAGACATTCCAGGACTCCGTCCCTTTGGGTATGATATCTATCCAGACAGACAGCATGTCAGGAGTTTGGTACATCAACAAGCAGTAAGGAAACCAATCTTATCATTTGTGTCAAGAGGCCATGAAAGTATGGGAATGGGTGAGAGATGTCTTCCAACCACTTTCTGCAACATATAGTCCAGGGAAGTCCAGCAGCTGTATTCTTCTTCCTTATCAGTGGTCTCTCAACCCACTAATTGGACAATGCAAATTCAGCTGTTAGGGCCGTCCTTGCTGCTAATTCTTTGCATCTTCCCACAAGACCAAATGCAGAAAGTTTTTTGCTCTGATCTCTCTGGAGGGGGGATCAGTGAGGGACACTCTGATCCACAGTTGGCCAACTGGACTCTTCTGGGCTTTTCCTGCCACTGCCTTAATACCCAAATTCGTTCAGAAAACTGAAGAAGAAGATCATGGTCATCCACATAGTTCCTTACTGCCCTCATTAAGTATAGTTCGCCGCCTTCTGGCTTCATCTGCTGCACCATCCCTGGGTGTTCCGCTCAGCTCCAGACCCACTGTTTCACTTGTCAGGATCGCCTCATATGGACATTCAGTCCCTTAAGCTAAGCCATTGTCTCTCCAATTCCAGTGATGGCTAGACAGTCCAGGTTTTCATCACCAGTTATTCAAATTTTTACTTCTTCTCAGAAGCCCTCTACAATAATGATCTACAAAAGTAAATGAAAAACATTCTCTATCTGGGTATCTAGTAATAATATAGATCAATTTTCAGTTCCAGTTTTGCCCATTTAGAATTTTCTTGCATCTCTTTTTTGGTACAGAGCCAATTACTCCACTTTTAAGATACAATTGGCTGCTATATCCTCTTTCCATATGGGAGAAGATCACATCCCCAATGCATCCCTCAGACTGTCTTAAACATTTCAAAGATTAAACATTCTCCTTCGCCTTCCACTCAGGGATCCGGTACTTTTTTGGACTATTACTATTTTATTGCAGACCTTGACAGGCCCTCCCTTTGAGCATGTGGCCAAAGCTGATCTGAAGTTTTTGTCATGAAAAACTCTGATGTTATGTTGTCCTATCTTGCCTTCATTCTTACTTGGATGGGTTCGGAGCTGATCCTCGGCTCCGACTCAGCCAAATACATAGCTGGAAGTCTCAAACTTGGCTCATAGCAGGTAGGTATCCCATGATGCAGTGGTACAACTCTCAAAATGTTCTTTATGTTTCACTGTTGCAGTCATTACATTTGGGTTATCCTGCTGGCAGGTTGCCCTCAGTCGGCCTGAATTCCAAAGTCTTGGGTCCTGCGTCTGTTGCTGTCACCTCTTCCCTGATGTCAGGTCATCAGGGGTATAAAAGATGCAGTTGATGCCATTTTATTTAGTCTTTCTTGCCACGTGGTGCCTGAAGCAGAAGCAGTTTGCAAGTGCCGGTAGGCCGACTCCTGAGAGTTTCGTGTTCGAGTTTCAGATCCAAAGTCTTCATTAAAAGCTAAGTACCTCGTTGGGGAAACTTTTTTCTTGCTCCAGACTGATGTCAGAAAAAGTTAATAATTGTATTTCTTGTGGGAAGCAAATACCTCATAAGGACTTTCATTCTTACTGTATTCCTTGCCTAGGCCCTGACCACGACGTTGCTAATTGTCGGTTTTGTGCTAGATTTAACCAACGCACTATTAAGC
Organism: Protopterus annectens; assembly: GCF_019279795.1. Taxonomy (NCBI): domain Eukaryota; kingdom Metazoa; phylum Chordata; order Ceratodontiformes; family Protopteridae; genus Protopterus; species Protopterus annectens. Next base: position 1,971,827,175 of record NC_056728.1, read on the forward strand.
GTCGGTACGATTTTGCATTAAGCTATTTTGGGCGAAGATTTAATTATACAATGTTGTCGGATAGCCGTCCGACTACCGGAATTCACAAAAAAATGCAAAGAAAATGAAAAAGTCAGGCAACCGAGGTCCAAAACCGATGACGAAGCTTCTCCTAAGCAAGTCGCCGGTATGCCGGTTCTCAGTGAGGTGCTTTCGCAACCCCTGACGCCTGCTACCTTAGAGTCGCAGGCCGCTACCGACTCCCATGTGGAGTCGGCCAGGCCGCTGGAAACTCAAGGTAGTGGAGCCTCAGAGATTATTCCCTCAGATGGGTCTGGAGCCGCTGAGCAGGCATAGGCTTCTGAGGGTGTATTCAGACCTAAACAATTATATTTTAAACCAACTTCAAAGACAAAGACTAAAACACCTTTAAAGGCAAAGAAACAAGTTCACCAGCCACAAGGACAGGTCTCCATGCCCAAAAAGCAGATGCTCAAAATGGCCAAAGACTTAATTACCTTGATCAGGGTTTCCCATCCCCCTCCTGATAAGAGGACTAGGCAAGAGACAGACTATAAATCTTTTGATCAGATTTCAATTTCTTCTGATTCCTCTTCTGATCAGGAATATTCTCTTCCCCCCATGAGGATTCTGATGCTGAAGAATCAATTCCTTCAGCTTCTCCTCTTGAGGGCTACTCTTTTGGGGTAGCCTTGCATACCATGAGGGAGCACTTCCACTGGGAGAGCCAAGATTTTTCAGAATCTAAGAAAAGGCTCAAAGACTTCCTTTTACTACCTCAACACAGGCCTCTAGCTATTCCACCTGTGTTGGACATTGTAGATGATGTGTTCTCGGAGTCTAGTCTGAACCCTGACTCTTTACCTCCAGCTCCTGTTAAGCCAGACAGATACTACAGGGTCCCTGACTCTCATAAATTCCTTTTCAAAAACCCTTCTGCAGACCTAGAAACTATTTCTCAGGGTCCAAAAGGGGTCAAGGCTTCTACTGCAAGAAATCCTACCCCCACTGACAGGGATTCTAGGGCATTGGATAGATGGGGAAAAAAGATTTGCACATCTGCTACTTTGGCTGTAAGGACCTTAAATTGCCAGTTTAATATGCTCAAATATCAGCAATATATCATGACACTGCTTAAACAGAAAATTATGGCAAGATCTGAATGTGCAGAAAACAAAGAAATGCAGGATTTATTGGATGCAGCTGAACAAGTTGGAAAGCATACTTTGCAATGTGGTTTTGATTCTCTGGAGGCCTCCTGCAGGGCCGCTGTTACGGGCTCTGTCATTAGGAGGCATGGTTGGTTAAAAGAACAAAATCTGCCTGACCATGTTAAAGCAAAGTTATTAGATGCTCCTTTACAACATGATACCTTGTTTGGTGTTAAGGCAGAAGAGGTGTTAAAGAAAATGGAGGACAAAGCTAAATCTGTGCAAATGGTCAATGATTTCTTACAGGTACAGCCACCTAGATTTAGCAGACACTGGCCTACAAAGAATTGGTCCTTTCCAGTCTCAGACAGACCTCAAAGGGGCAGATCCAGACATCCTAGAGGCAGATGACAGCCGCAAGGATCCTACAGGTCTAAGCAGTGGAGTGCTTCTACCTCCAAAGGTGGAGAAGACAAAACACAATCATACAGGAAACAGTCCCAATGACTTCCCCCTGCCTGCACCAAGCACTTATCTTCTGGCAGCACCCTTAGGGGGAAAACTAGCACTTTTTTCTCAAAATTGGCACATTATAACCCAGGACAAATGGGTTCTAGACACAGTGTCACAAGACTACAAGTTTCATTTCCATACCCTGCCAAAGGCAAACGTTTGGCCAGACCTGCCAAAAAAATCAATGGGCAGAGGCTCAAAAACAAGTCGCAGCTCTCATGGACATAAGTGCCACAGCAAGAGCAGGGCCAAGGATTTTACTCAAGACTGTTCTTGGTACCCAGAAAGGACAAAGCATTAAGGCCAATACTGGACCTATCTATTCTAAACACTTTCCTGAATATACCAAAATTCAAGATGTTGACCTTACAGCAGCTTCTGCCCATGCTGGGCAGCAAGGCTTGGCTTGTGACTTTAGACCTAAAAGTGGCATACCTGCATGTCCCAATCAGACCATCATGCAGAAGATACCTCAGATTCAAGGCTGGCTCAAAGCATTACCAATTCTCTGCACTGCCCTTTGGCTTATCTACTGCGCCCAGGGTCTTCACAAAGTGCCTGGCACCAGTAATTGCTTACTGCAGACAAAGAGGGATACAATTATATCCTTACTTGAATGACTGCCTCATACAAGCAGAGAACAAGGACATTCTACTACAGCATCTGACGTTTGTGATAAGACTTTTAACATGCCTAGGGTACACAGTCAACAAAAAGAAATCAAAACTAGTACCCTCTCAAGAGATAATATTCCTGGGTGCAAGCTTAAATACAACTTCCCAGATGGCTTATCTCACTCCAGACAAACAAAGGCAACTGACTACCTATTTCAAGGAATTGGCAACAAAGGCCCAGTTATCTGCAAGAAAAATTCTGCAGGCTTTGGGCTTCATGGCATCCTGCATCTTACTAATTCCATATGCAAGACTGCATATGAGGAAAATTCAATGGTACCTAAAAAGTGTCTGGACACAGCATTGCTACAGTCTGGAATCAATGATTACTCTAATTCACTGCTGCAATAGGAGTTTCGATGGTGGACAAAGGCTTGCCTCCAAAACAAGGGACAGCCATTCTCACTACCCCCAGCCAGGCAGAGCCTAACGACGGATGCTTCGGATTATACCTGGGGGGCACACATGGCAGGAAGAAGCATTCAGGGCACCTGGTCCACAAATCAAAAGCATCTACATATCAATCAAAAAGAGATGCTAGTTGTTCAAAATGCCCTGACAGCCTTCAAGGACCTACTTCATCTGGGGCAACTACTGATAAAGACAGACAACACCACGGTCATGTGGTACATAAACAAGCAGGGGGGGCACTCATTCCTGTCCCCTGTGCAGGCAAGCCATGGCTTTATGGGACACAGCATTGACTTACCAAGTTCATCTACAGGCACAATTCCTGCCAGGAAAGGACAATACTCTGGCAGACGAACTAAGCAGAAACCTCATGGATCTCCACAAGTGGCACCTGGATCCACAAGTCTTCAGCATGATAACAAATAAATGGGGACACCCAGACATAGATCTAGTTGCCTCCCCTCAAAACCATCAACTAAAAAGATTCTGCACAAGGACTTATCACAGACAGGCTAGGAAAGTGGACGCCTTATCTTTCAGCTGGACAAACCTATCAGTATATACCTTTCCTCCACTGCCTCTCCTCCTCAAGGTACTCCTAAAGGTCAGGCAAGAGAAACCAAAAATTATTCTGATTGCCCCAGACTGGCCGTGCCAGTACTGGTATCCGATCTTAAGAAACTTGTCCCAATGCCCAGCCTGGAACTTACCTCAAATACCTCATCTACTGTCCTAGCAAAACAACCAGATTCTGCACAGCCAACTCAGGACCCTAAACCTGGCAGCATGACGGATAATGTAGCCATACAAACCACACGACTCAGTAAAGCTGTGATGGATGTAATTTTAGAAGCCAGAAGGCCTAGTACTAGAAAATCCTATGCTTGGAAATGGAAGAGATTTTGCGCTTGGAACCAAGCTCAAGAAACCGATACAGCTGTCCCAAATATTCCTCAGATTTTGCAATATTTAACTGAGATGCTGGACAAAGGCCTATCTTTTTCATCTATTAACATCAATGCCTCTGCCATTTCGGCTCATTACAATACAGAACCACCACTCTTTTCTCATCCTTTATTAAGGCAGTACCTCAGAGGAGCCAAAAACTTAAGGCCTCCAAGGAGAACGCCAATACCTGCATGGGACCTCAATTATGTCTTGTAAAAACTCACCGTACCTCCTTTTGAGCCAGCTGCTACTGCGGATATAAAGTTCTTATCTTGGAAAACAGCTCTGCTCTTAGCAGTAACTTCTGCAAGATGAGTTTCAGAGCTACAGGCTCTCATGGCGGTGGAACCCTTTGTCTTTTTTTATCCAGACAGGGTCTCTCTCAGAACAAACCTTACTTTTATGCCTAAGGTGGTAGCCAGTGTAGCCCTTAACCAAACAATTCATTTGCTAACTTTTTATCCAAATCCACAGAACAAGGGGGAGAAAATTCTGCATTCTTTGGACATACACAGACAACTTAGATTCTACTTGGACAAAACTAAACTTTTCAGAAAGACAGAACAATTACTAGTGGCATATGCCACAGCATCACAAGGAAAGGATATCTCCAAGCAGACTATTTCAAAGTGGATAGGTCACTGCATTTGTTTCTGCTACTCACAGCATGGCAAACTAGTGCCTAAGGGCATTAGGCCACATTCAACCAGAGCTGCAGCCACTTCTGCTGCCTTTCTCAGGGGAGTACCAACCAAAGACATTTTAGAGGCTGCTACTTGGAGTTCAGTGCATACCTTTACAAAACATTACAATCTGCCTCTTTACTCTAAATCCAGGGCAGGCTTTGCCACTGCAGTTCTGCAGGGCCTCATAGCCACTCCTAATGCTGTTTAGCTCCAGCCCCCCAACCATAGCTTTGAGACTCAACCCAAATGTAATGACTGCAACAGTGAAACATGAAGAACATAGTACAGTTGTGTACACTTACCATAAATGTAGATGTTCGAGTGTATTCACTGTTGCAGTCCAGGTTACCCACCCGCCACCCCCCTTATTTTTGCTGAAACTTATCTTTACTTCTCTAATCTATACAACCAAGGTGGTGTATTTGCTTATAGATGTAGGTAAAGCTTATTTTGGTGCATGTATATCTTATTTACATAATTTTAGCCTACACTTTTGGGGGCACCTGACATCTGCGGCAAGAAAAACTAAATAAAACGGCGTCGGCTGCATCTTTTATACCCCTGATGACCTGACATCAGGGAAGAGGTGACAGCAACTGACACAGGACCCAAGACTTTGGAATTCAGGCCGACTGAGGGCAACCTGCCAGCAGGATAACCCAAATGTAATGACTGCAACAGTGAATACACTCGAACATCTACATTTATGGTAAGTGTAAACAACTGTACTATCTCATTTGCCACTTTACGAGGTTGGATGTGCTCTTCTTGGCCTTGGCTAAGTATTTTTGTCTTTTACACTTTACTTGCTTAAACTTTTAGGATTCTTACATTAGTAGTGGTTAGATAGATTTAGTGTGTAGCTTACTTTATCTCCTTTCTACTGTTGTTGCTGTTGTTTGGCCAATATTTTTTGCAGGCCTACTTGTATCCCGTAGTTAATTATTGTAGTGGTGCCTTATTAGAATATCTGTAGTGTTGTGTGTTGTTTTTAGTCTACACTCGTAGTTAGTCATTTAGCTTGTTTCAATTAGAGAGCTTATTGCCCATTTTAGTTAGAGGGCTTGTAATGTTATTGTTAGTGTGTTCAGTCCTTTGGTATCTAGGTCTATTTAAGTTAGAGGTCCTAGTGTTCACCTTTAGTCAGAGCAAGTTAGTTTTCAAATATATATTTAATGCTTCTTAGATGTGCAGTGTTTGTTAGCTTAGTGTGTATTTATATATCTAGCAGTGTACTGAGTTATTTGCTATTTGTAAACCTTTTGGGAACATTTTTCTTCTATCATGTCTAAAGACACTGGGGAGAAAGAGCATAAGCTTTCAGGCTTTAAAAAATGTCAGAAATGTACCCAGAAAATGTCAATTACAGGTGGACATGTCATTTGTGTATATTGTCTAGGGGCTATGCATCTACAAGAGAATTGCACTTTCTGCCGCTCCTTTAGTGCACATGTGTTACAGGAGAGTAGAAACAAACTGATTGTTAAGGGACTCTTAAAGACAACCTTTGAGGAAGCTGTGCAGAGTGCTTCTTCTTCTTCATCCTCTTCTTCTTCTGAGAGGGACAAACCATCCAAAAGGCCACCTCCTGTCTCTTTGGCTCAGTCTGTGCCCCCAGAAGGATTGTCAAAACTTTCTAAACCATCTACCTCCTTGGCTCCACAGGCCTCGGAAACGATGGAGTTCATCATTATTGACAAGCCTGGTCCTTCGGCCCCAAGGTCTTCGGAGCCACAAGATACCATGTCTCAGAGCCGGTCCATTGACATTCCACCAGTCTCCCCTACCTTGAGATCTTCCATTTTGGAGAAATCTCATTCACCTTCTCTATCCTCCAGGTCCACTAGAAGCCTATCTGATGATGATGTGGAACGGGTGGTGTGCAGACTCTTGAAATTGACCGAGCTAGCTGAATTGTTCTCGGCTCGAACCCATCAGGTCTCAGAGCCTTCCAAGACTCTTGCATCCACTGTTGTTCCTCTTCTATGCCAAGCTGGATCTTTGGAGCCAGAGTGCCTGGTACCACTTATTGTAGAACCTTCGGTTCCAGGACCCCCTTTGGAGATTACGTAACCAACATCTGCTCTGACACTCTCAGCACAATCCAAGGTGTCTGGGAACCAGGGTTCAACGGTCAGCCCTTGGGAGGGCACTCGGATCTGAACTTCTTCAGTTCTGAGCCTACCCCTCAGTGTGTCGGCTCGGGTGAGCTTGGTTCTTACATCACCCATGGAGCCAGTCTCTCTGGGGCCAGGGGTGTCCTCCATCTCCTCAGAGCCGGAGATATCCTCAGAACCAGTGGAATCTGCTTTCAAGCTGATGAAGAGTGTGCTGTCCCCCTCTACAGCTCTACATAAGGATACTGGCATTCATTCCCCCAAGACACAGGCTACTGTCTTGGCACCACCCCATCCATAGAGCAGCAGAGATCCAGAGCCTCAGGATCCCTTATTGGGTGAACCCCTCTCTTCTAAGGCCTCTTCGGAGTACCCTTCTGAGGTGCCCCCTCAAAAGAGGACATGCAAGAGGAAGCATATAGACTTCCCTGATGAGTCTGTCACCTCAGACACTGACCTCAAGGGGTCAGAAGGGTCCCCTCAGTCGTCCTCTGATGATATCTCATTTGCAGATATCCTAGAGATCATAAAGCAGAGAGGCTGCTGGAAAACCATCACTCCTTCTGATGAGGAGTCAGTGTACCTGAAGGCCTTTGGATCTCAGCCTTCAGCCTCCTGGGTGTCTCTGCCTTTTGATGAACTAAAGGACTTGGTCAGTATCAAGGCATGGGAGTCACCTGACACTATGGAACCAGTCCCTCGGAGGCCAAACAAGTTTTTGTCAGCCCCTACTGGAAAAGATTTTCTCACAAAGGGTGTACCTGTAGATGCTATAGTGGTGGCTGCAGCCACCAAGAAGGAACTTTCTGAGACATCCTCATCTGTTCATCCTCCGAACAAAGATTTTCAAACAATGGACAGATAAGGGAAGCATGTCTTTTCATCAGCAATTTTTACGCTCTGATCGCGGAACTACCTCACACATTTTACAAGGCTGCAAAGAGATCTCCTGAAAGAGCTAGAAGATACTCTACAATGTTCATTAGCTGCGGGGGTGAATGAGAAAGTCTCCTCCTAGCTATCCACCTTAAATTCTATCATCAACTCCTCCATGAGACTGATATCTTATGCAGCGGATGGAGGGAGTAGGGCAGCGGGTTCAGGAGTTTCCTTGAGGAGACACTCCTGGATGCGCTTGTGTAATTTTTTGGAACCTTTTAAGTATACCGTTACTAACGCCCTCTTTGATGGTTCCTCACTTTTTAAACCTAAAGTAAAAGACACACTCACCAGATGCGAGCAGGAAGGGAAAGCTCTCTCTGCTGTTGGAGTAGGTTTTTCTGTACCTTCAAGACCTTACCCTAAAGATCAGAAGAGTGGAAAAATGTGGTTCAAAAGATCCCAGGGGAATTTTGAAAGATGTACAAGGTGAATCCTTCCCCAGAAGCAGAGGGGGAGACAACAATGGTAGATGTCGTCCTGGAGGCAGAGGAGGTCTGCAAAACCAGAGTGACCATAATTCCTTTTGCGGACGTCCCTATCAGCACTCCTGAAAGGAGGCCCACCTGCTGTACTCTGGAGGCAGCTGGGGGATGTTTGTCTTTGTACCGAGAAGCCTGGCAAGGTATCACAAAAGGCAATTGGGTACAAAGCATAATATCCAGAGGATAATCCATTCCCTTTCGGCACCCTGTCCTACAAATCAGAACAATCCTGGATGTTCCACCCAATCTAAGGGAACAAGCAGCTATAGAAATCCAAAAGTTGCTGGTCAAAAGAGTCATCCAAGAAATGCCCACAGACCAATTAGAATTCAGAACTTACTCAAGATTCTTTTTGGTGCCAAAAAGAACATGCGGACTGAAGACCCATATTGGATCTCAGCAAATTAAATGAATCTGTCAAAAAGTCAAAGTTCCGAATGGTGACACTGCATTTGATACTTCCCTTCTTAGGGAAAGATGATTGGATGTGCTCAATAGACCTCGAAGATGGGTACTATCACATAACAATGGACAGAGCATCAAGGAGTCACTTACACTTCCAGCTGGGAGCCAGTCATTATCAGTTCCGAGCTCTGCCCTTTGGTCTCACTACAGCCCCCAGAGTGTTCACCAAATGCATGGCAGTAGTAACGGCTCACTTGAGACGACTTGGATTCCTAGTGTTTCCGTATCTGGATGACTGGCTCCAAACTGCCACCACCAAGCTTCTACTCCAACAAGCCAGGGATGCGACATTGGAAATCTGTGCTCAGTTAGGCATAACAATCAATTTACAAAAATCTGCCTTGTTGCCCTGTCAACATATTACCTTCATAGGTGCAAATCTAGACACTGTTTCCATGATTGCACGTCTTCCAGCCGATAGAATTTCAACCCTCAGACAGCAAATATTTCACCTTCTTCCAAAGGACAAGGTAAAGGTAAAGGTAGTTCTGAAACTCCTAGGGACAATGGATGCAACCATAACACTAGCTCCTCTCGCTAGGATACATATGAGAATCCTTCAATGGCTCCTGTTCTCCCAATGGTCGCTTCAAGAACTTCCTATATCCCACATGATCAGAATAATGGAGTCATGCAAAAATAACCTACGGTGGTGGATCCAGTCCAACTATGTGACTATCAGGAGACCCTTTATTCCACAACAACCTGTTGCTACAGTGACCATGGATGCTTCCCAGATAGGGTGGGGTGGGGCATTATCTGGGAAGGATGGTCCAAGGTATATGGCAGGACCATGAGGCCCACTTGCATATCAATGTTCTAGAGATGAGAGCAGTGCTTCTGGCATTGCAAGCACTCCACAACTCTCTTCCACTGGGGACGATTGCTATACAGTCAGGCAATGCATCATTGGTTTGGTTCATAAACAAACAAGGAGGAACCAAATCCTACCCACTTTGTCACGAGGCTCTGAGAGTTTGGCAATGGGCAATTTCTTCCCAATGCTTTCTAGTAGCATCACACATCCCAGTGAAATCCAACTTGATAGCCAACAAGCTCAGCAGGGCAATATTAATGCCTCACGAGTGGTATCTGAACTAGAACATAACGGAAGAAATTTTCCGGAAATGGGGATAGCCTTGCTGCGATCTTTTTGTCACTCTCATGAATGCCAAGTGCAGCAGCTACTTTGCCTTAATTCCCCCATCGGGGGAGACACCAAGAGACGTACTTGTACACGATTTGGCCTCGGGACTTCTTTATGCCTTTCCCCCATTTCCCCTCATACCCAAAGTTATCCAGGAAGCAAAATCCTTGGGAAGCAGGATGATTCTCATTGCCCCATATTGGCCTCGGCAGATTTGGTTCCCCTTTCTCTGGCCTCATCTTCAGGAGAAGCCATGGGCTCTGGATCCAGTTCCAGACCTTCTGACACATATGTCAAGTGCACCTCATCCTTCTCTCCACACCCTCAACTTGACAACATGGCTGCTCTACTTCTCAATTTAGTCAGGCTTCAAAACTTTACTCCAGCAGTCAAACAAACACATATTGATGTCCTCTCATAAAGTTTCTACTAGAAAACTATATACTAGCAAGTGAAAAAGATATTCTCACTGAGCCCAAAATAGAAACATTGACCCTTTTTCTGTGCCTGTTCAGTCCATTTTAGAATTTCTGCCAGAACTCTTCCAGCAATGCTCGACTGCAGCAATTATTAGGGTCCAGCTGGCTGCAATTTTGAATTTCCACATTGCTGACCATTCTCCTAACTTAATCTCACACAGGTTGTGTAAAACATTTTTAAAAGGCATTTCCTTATTGAGACCTACTTTTAAGGAACCACTTTCTCCTTGGGATTTAAATTTTGTCCTATCTCAACTTACAGTGCCACCGTTCAAGCCTTCTTCATCTTGTGACCTCAAATTTCTTTCCTGGAAGACCATTTTTCTAGTAGCCGTAACATCTGCCAGAAGAGTCTCAGTTGTAAGCACTGTCAATCAGAGCTCCATATCTGATCTTTCATAAGTATAGGGTATCATTACGAACTAATCCATCCTTTATACCTAAGGTTTGCTCTCAACCCAATATCAATCAATCCATTGAACTCCCGGTGTTTTTCCCAACCATAGCAACAAGGCAGAGTATAAACTCCATCAGTTGGACATGCATGGACAGCTTAGATTCTATTTGCATAGAACTAAATATTTCAGGAAATCTGATCAATTATTCATCTCCTTCTCTGAGACAAAGAAGGGTATGCCAGTTTCTGAAGTCACCCTTTCAAATTGGCTCTCAAATTGTATCATCTTAATGTATACTTCCAGTAATAGAGAGCTGCCATTCAGAATTAGGGGTCACTCAACCAGAGGATTAGCTACATCATCTGCTTTTCAGACCAGAATGTCTATGGACAGTATTTGTGCTGCAGCTACATGGGCCAATCATCATACGTTTATCACTCATTACAAAGTGGTTTTGGCCTCCAGGGATAGGGCCTCCTTTGGGTCCACTGTGCTTAAAGGTGTACTCTCGTGGCCACCCGGGGAAAAAGGTGCTAGAGACGCTGTCCCATCCAAGTAAGAAAAAAGGAGAGATAGGACAACATAACATAAATATATATATATATAGGCCTACTTGAGTTGGACAAAAGACCAGAAGATCGAAATCCAGAACGCCGAGCCGAAAACAAAGAAACTGCAGAACACCGAAAAGCGAGAAATTCAAAATCCTGATGTTACGGGAGTTTGAATTAGCGCTTTTCATGTTCTGTTGTAGGTAAGTGTGTGTGTGTGTGTGTGTGTGTGTGTGTGTGTGTGTGTGTGTGTGTGTGTGTGTGTGTGTGTGTGTGTGTATGAGTGAGAGTGTATTTGTGAGGGGGAATGCTGTGTGTAAGTGTGTGTTGTGATTGTGGTTTGTGTGTGTGTGTGTGTGTGTGTGTGTGTGTGTGTGTGTGTGTGTGTGTGTGTGTGTGTGTGTGTGTGAGGACTGTACTGTGTGGGTGTGTGTTTGCCTTGTGTGTCTGCTTGTGCGATCTCGGAGTTAGAATATTAAAGTAGGGGGTGTGGGGGGTGCAGGGAGGCTTGCCCCCTGCCTCTCATTAGTATTGGGTGTTTTGTTTAGTAGTGTGGGGCAGTTGTGTGTGTGTTTTTGAATGTTATGTGTGTTTTGCAAACTTACGTTTTTTTCAGTGTTCTGGGGTTTCATTGTTTTAGTCTCGGTGTTCTGCGCTTCGTTCTTCTGGTCTTTCGTTGTTACGAAGTAGACCCATATATATATATATATATATATATATATATATATATATATATATATATATATATATATATATATATATATATATATATATATCTATATTACTCATTAGTATGTTAGCAGCAAACAAGATCTGGAGAGTTACACCACCGCTGCATCATGGGATATCTACTTGCCACAAGCCAAGTTTGAGACTTCCAGTTGTGTATTTGGCTAAGTCAGAGCCAAGGATCAGCTCTGAACCCATCCAAGTAAGAATGAATGAGGAGATGGACAACAAACATGTAATGTTATGGTACGTACATACGTCTTTTTTCTGCTGTTGTCAATTTTCATTTTATCCTCATATATGGGTTGGATTCAATCGCTCTGATCCACCTTGGCCATTGTAATAGCTCGTGGCAACCAGAAAGCTCTCGAACACCCTACCCTACCCAACCCATAATGCTTCTCTTTCAATTCCCACAGATGTCGTTTGCCACTTTGCGAAGAATTGGTCCTTCCAATAGCTCTCAGGCAATTAAGTACAAAATTTTCAGTCTTTGTCAATTTTTGCCACTATTTCTAGATATTTGTTTAACTAAAAATCTTTCTCTCCCTTCATTTTACCTTCCTATTAGTACTGAGGTACTTTTGCAGGTTTGTATGTACGGTTCTCCTTCCCCTGGGCAAATGTGAGCTGCCACACAATCACAATTCCAGCTAGACCCCACATGCAACCCTTTCCCTGGCAACTCCTCCAGCACTTGAGTCTCTAAGACAGGTGGCGTCATAGTCAATACCCATGCCACAATCTGACAACTCCAAGTCAGCAAGTTTAGCAAAACTGAAGTAGATAAATCCATTGCAACCTGGGGTTACCAGCAAAATATATGCAAAATGAATTTTAGGACCCAATCTTACAGTGGTTAATCTTTTTAAAATCTTTCTAGATATAAGAAGAGTAACATATTAAATAGGTCTCTAGGACCATTTCTTGTTGTGGTTAAAATATATTCTGTTTTTGACAAAATAAACAGTTCGCACTTCTCTGTGTGGAACAAAACACTGTCCTCCCGACTTTGGATGATAAACTGTACATTCTTCCAAATGCTGTGTAGAGGACTCTAACCATATAGCACACACATTAAGTGGCCCAAAAGGGAGACAGTTAATATTAGATCTGAAGTAGGAGATTCATTTGTCTGCAACCTGTGGGTCATGGATCCGATATCGGATCCGAACCGGCATGGTTTATCCAGCTATGGATCCGAGCTCTTAGCTCCTCCCCTCACCCATAATGCCCTGCTCTCCCTACATGACCTCAGACCTAGTTTGCCACGCTGGTAACCAGTTGGATCGTCTGAGCTCTTCAGCTAAGTGCATCTAAAACTCTTATAAAGCTTTAAATTGCTTTTTTGTAGTTAAATTTGTGTGATTGTGATAGGTTTCCTTTAATCTTTTGATAGTTTTGGGTTTAAATTTTACATCTAAAATTTTATTTTAATTCCCTCCCCTCGCTGGTTCGGAGTTTTGTTTGAGTGTGTTGTTTGGGGCCTTGTGTGTGTGCTAGTTTAGCACTAATTGTTTGTCTTTTTCTTTGGTAAAAAAAAAAAAAAAAAAAAAAAAAAAAAGACTTTAGTTATGTTAGAAGCCCCTAAGGCAATTTTTTCGGAGTGCTCCGAGTGTGGCCATAAGCTTTCCCCTGCTGATGGCCACACTGGTCGATGCTTGGGGTTGAACACCTCACTTCTGGATGTTCCATTTGTGCAGGGTTCAACCCCAGGGCATTGAAGGAGCGGAGGTCGAAGCTGGTCCTGGCGGGACTTCTGCCCCCGGACTCGGCTTCGGCCTCCGCTCCTGTGGTGGGTACTGTTGCTACAGTCCCCTCCTCGCCTGCTCCCCCTCCTCCATCTGGGACTCAACCTACCGCTGCTGGGTTGGAGGAGAGGGAGGCAAGAAAAAAGGACCGGAGAGAGATGCACCACAAGCGGCGGGCCGAGACCTCCGTTTCGGCCCCGCTAGCTAAGCGGGCTTCTCCTCCGGCCTTCTTGGCTGCTGGCTCTCCCCCCCCTCGGCTCCGGTCTCCGGTCTGCTTTTCACCGGGGCCTGAGGAGGAGGAGACCCGGTCTCTGTCGAGGCTATCGAGGAGGCACTCAAGGCCTACCTCGGTAGCCTCTTCGAGGTCTACATATAGCCTTTCCGACACCGATCTTGACCGGATGATGAGAAGGTTCATCCAGGCCCAGATGCAGATGGGAGTGCTCCTGCCTCCCCCCCCCCCCTGGGGGGGAGCTCGACCCCATTTTTCAAGCCCATAGCTCCTTCTCCGACCCGCTACCCGGGTTCGGAGCGTTCGGAGCCGGGCAGCTTCAGAGCCGGGGGTGGGTCAGCGCCGATAGTACTAGGTACTTCGGATCCGACCCTGCCCTCGAGTGTTTCGGATCCGACCTCTCGGAGCCTGGTTCCGAGCTTCGGATCCGGGGGACTCAGTGTGCCTTCGGCGCCGTCTGTGTCAGAGTGCACTGGTCCCTCGGATCCGAGTGTCTCGGGGCCGGCTCCGATCCACTCTTCGGATCCGAGGGGGAGCCAACTTTTGGATCCTTTGGTCGAGGCTGGCTCCCCTTCGGCTTTTGATGTAGTGGAGAGGTCTCTGTTGAGGGCTTCCGGACCCCCGGCACTTGCTTCAGCTCCTTCCCGCACTCCATCTGCACTGGGTCAGGCTTCCACCATCCGGCCACTGGGACAGCCCGCTTCAATGCCCAAGCTGTTCCATTGGAACATGACACTGCTTGCGAGGGCTCCTCGGACAGCCCCCCCGAGGAAGCACCTCGCAAGGATACATGTAAAAGGAGGCACATAGACTCCCCCGAGTCTTTAACTGAAGACATGGATTTGGAGGAAGGGGAAGGCTCCCCAAGATCACCCCCCGAGGATGTCTCCTTTGAAGACATCATGGAAATGCTTCGCATAAGGGGTGGGTGGTCTGCCCCCAAGTCTTCCTCGGACGAGTCCGTGTTCTTGGAGGCATTCGAAGCGAGCCTGTCTACCTCTTGGGTGTCCCCTCCTGCCGACCCCCTGGTGGACCTTATTACCACCAGGGCGTGGAAGGAACCGGACACCGTGGAGCCAATCCACAAAAGGCCAGACAGAATCCTTAGTCCCCCTGCAGACCGTGCCCACTGGAGTAAGGGGCCTCTGGTAGATGCCATGTTGACGGCAGCAGCCACCAAGAGGGAACTCGTCCAGGAGAGTCCCTCAGTCCATCCTCCGAGCAAGGAGTCTCGGATGATGGACCGCTTAGGGAAGCGAATGTTTAGTTCAGCGACCTTCTCGGTGAGGGCGCTCAACTATCTGGCACATGTTATCAGGATGCAGCGCGATCTTATTAAAGAATACGCTGCATCTCCCCTAGAGTCCATGTCGGAGGAGGACAAACTTTAACACTCCACCCGTATGGCCACTCTTCGGTCCGTGATGAATACCTCTATGCGGTTGTTGTCCCATGCTACTGAGGGAGCCACTAGAGCTGCAGGAATAGGCCTAGTCACTAGACGCCAGGCCTGGCTCCACCATTGCGATTTCACGGAGCCCTTCAAGGCATCCTTCGCGAACGCCCCCTTTGATGGTTCTGCCCTTTTTGGCAAAACGGTTCGTGACACCTTGACCCAGAGCGAAAAGGACGGAAAGACGCTGTCTGCCATCGGAATCTGCTTCTCTGTGCCCCAGAGGTCCTACTCTAGGAACCAAAAGGGCCAGAAGAAGATGTAGTTCCGGAAGTCGCAGCAATCCCAACCCGCTCCGGACAACCAGTCCTTCCGTGGCAGAGGAGGACAGGGAGGACGCCGCCCCAGGGGCAGAGGGGCTCCCAGGAATTTTGGGTCCAGAGAACCTTTCTCTGAACGGCCCGCACAGCAGCCCTGAGGGTTGCCCGACTGCTCCACTCTGGAGGCAGTCGGGGGACGTTTTTCGGAGCACCTAGCGGCATGGGAGTCCATAACATCAGACCGCTGGGTCCTCCGCATTATATCCAGAGGATACAAGATCCCCTTTCATCACATTCCAAAATTAAAATCCCTCCCCGACGTTCCACCCGGTCAGTGGGAGGCCGCTTCAGCAGAAATTGGCCATCTGCTGGGGAAAAGAGCCATCCAGCCCGTCCCCCCAGACCAGATCGGATCAGGGTTCTACTCCAGGTTCTTTTTAGTGCCAAAAAAGACGGGGGACCAAAGACCAATTTTAGACCTGTCCCTGTTAAACCTGGCAGTTCCCAAGGAGACGTTCCGGATGGTCACTTTGCAATCCATCCTCCCCCTTCTGGGAGAGAATCACTGGATGTGCTCTATAGACCTCAGGGATGCGTACTACCACATACTTATGGACAGGCGTTCCAAGAGGTTTCTTCCCTTCCAGCTGGGAGCCAGTCACTACCAGTTCAGGGTCCTTCCCTTTGGTCTCACCACAGCCCCCAGGGTGTTCACCAAAGTATTAGCAGTGGTTGCGGCCCACCTGAGGCTTCAGGGGGTGCAGGTCTTTCCGTACCTGGACGACTGGCTTCTTACCGCCCCAACAAGGCATCTACTATCATTGGCGCGAGACTCCTTTCTTCATCTAGCTCCCCGCCTGGGCATCACGATAAACGTAGCAAAATCCAACCTGGCCCCTACTCAGTTGATAGATTTTATAGGTGCCAGGTTAGACACGAGGGAGTTAAGAGCCTTTCTCACAGCTGACAGAGTTCGGAATCTGCGACTCCAGGTGCGGGCCATCCTCCACTCCAGCTCAGTTCCAGCGGAATTGGTCCTGAGGGCTCCAGGGTCCATGGCGGCAGCGATATCTCTTCTTCCACTCGCCAGGTTCAACATGCGGGTCCTTCAGTGGACACTTCAAGTTCAGTGGTCTTACCTTGCTCTACCTCTGCATCATCCCATTGCAATCAGCAAGGCTTGCAAGCGGTCTCTCTTGTGGTGGCTCCATTCACAGGATCTACACAGAGGCCGCCCCTTTTGTGCTTCTCCCCCCCCTCTCGCCACAGGTATGAACCCTGAACCCTAATGAAACTTTTAAATTTCAAGCACAAATTTGCAAAACAGAAGACTGACCCACTTCCAGGCCTCTCTTAGCTTATATCTTTAAAGTCCTTCAAATTTTCAAAGCTAAGAGGGGGTGCAACATTTGAATCCTGTGCCACTAAAGACTCAATAATCCCCAAAGAATAGTTCTCTAAAACATGCCTCACAACCAACACAGATGCATTATGTACATCCTAGTACTGCCTTTAGTTGCCTACAGCCTAAACATGATATCCAAGTGCACAAACCTGATGCCTTAAGGAAATGGAACTGTTCTGATCTCGCAGATGTAATGAGAAGCTATGCATTTCACACAAAACTTTGTTCATTTCCTTGAAGCTGTATGAAACGCTCTACAAAACAAGAACCTCACCACTGCATGGAAATTTGCAAGGGTACGATACCAGCCATAACCTCATTTTGAAGCCGAGCAGCTTCCTGTCAACAGTAAAGCATTTTGGGAGAAAACAGAAATTCTCTTTAGTTAAACATAGGCATCATGAAATATTCACAAAACTTTGGCAGTTTACAATTTTCATACCTATCAATAACATTTTTGCAGAACTAGACAGCAGTACAAATGCTCCCGGCGGGACTGTCGACTGGGCCGGACTGCCCTCAGTGCGGCCCGACCGCGTCCCGCCGCCGGGCCGGCGGGCTCACCTGGGGTGCCTGGGGTCCGCGGCGACGTCGGTGACCCACCCGTCCCGTCTTGAAACACGGACCAAGGAGTCTAACAGGTGCGCGAATCCGAGGGTGGGCAGGAGACCCCCACGGCGCAATGAAAGTGAGGGCCGCCGCGCGCCGGCTGAAGCGGGATCTATTTCACAGCAAATGCAGTTCAAAAAAGTGTTAATTGAACAAGAGACTAAAGGGGGTTATATAATCATTGCTATGGTAGCTACTACTGATGTCCTACAATGGTCTCTGAACTGGGGTCACTTTTCTGATTACTAGTATTAGACATAGCTGGAAAGAAGCCTAAGATTACCCAACATGCTAGAATCCAACTTAAAATCCAAATCACTTAAAGTGTCATAGGACACAGCAACTAATTTATATGTCAGTGATATACTTGCTATTTGAACAGTTCAAACAATGTAGCAAAATAGATAAGCATTCTACAGCACATACAACCTGTATAACATGTTCCCCCTGCTTAGTTCATCTCACAGTTGCTAAAGAAATAACAAATATCTGTACAAAATTCAGGTTAAAAGCTTGCTTACTCCCAACAGTCAGTAAAACTATCTGGCTAAACTACAATATCTGTACAAATTTCAGGTTAAAAGCTTGCTTACTCCCAACAGTTAGTAAATTGTCTGGCTAAGCTACAAACTTTAAAACACAGCTCACTTTCAAAAGAATTGAGTAAAACTGGGTAAATTGCAGCTCACTTTAAAAAGAACAGAGTAAAACCACTGTAAAGTTGTATTCTCTAAGCCTGCATACTCACAGACCCTGGAAATCCTTGTAGCTTGGTATAGCCCCGGTCCACTCGCCTTCGCTTCGCTCCGGCTCGGTCCGCACACCACCCTGGCCCCAAATCTTACCCCCCCACACTAGTACTAAATTTAAGCCCAATAGACCACTCCCCCCTCCTACAACCTATCACAGATAACCCACACCTCCATACACCACCCCCCGCATACACTACCCCTTCCTGCCAACAACCCTCTTAATTCTCCACCCTCATTCCTTACCAAGTACCACTTCTATCAAGATGAGACCAATTATGTTCCTCTCAGTTATATTGCCTGGGCTGTATCTTCTCACCATCTATGAAAGCCAGCCCTATCTTGGCTTTCACCACCCCATACCTCATACCATCTCTGCTCCCATCTTGAGTGAAGCAGACCAACCCCCAGCTCACTACAAACCTGTCCTTCACTTTTAACAACCACCAACTAATTAGACGATTGTCCATCTCCCACAAAACTAGATATTATCATAAAATAATAAGTAAAGCACTGAAACTAATAATCACTGTACACTGATGAGGGATGGGGGCATCCACCCTAAACCTGGACCCACCCTTCCCACAAGCTCCCAGCCCACTACCACCTTCAACATATGGTCAAATTCAAGGTCCCCTAGCTCTCTCCTGACCTATCACCTAAACATCAGGAGTATTAACAACAAGGTCCATAATCTTCATGCCCTTCTACCTACCCACTCACCTGATATGCTACGTCTTATAGAAACCTGGCTAAAACCAGGAACTAGAAATGATGAGGTTATCCCACCAGGGTACAACATACTTAAACTAGACTGTAACACCAGGAAAGGTGGAGGAGTTCTGTTTAAAAACTCAATAGATGTCACACTAGCCCCACAACAAACTCAATAGATGTCACACTAGCCCCACAACAACCCCCTTTGTTCAATAATGCAGAAGCCCTAGTTAGCAAACTACAGTTTAACAAAAGTAAATCTATATTAATTGCCTGCATTTATATCCCCCCAGGCAACAATGCAAATACCCTAGAAGATTTCCTCCAATGGCTTTCCAGCACATACCCCCATGAAACTATGGTATTAGGAGACATTAATATTGACTGGAACAATTGATCTGAAGTAGTTACTTCATTTGATCTGCAACCTGTGGGTAGTCGGATCCGACCTTGGATCCGAACCGGCAGCTTTCCAAGCTTCAAGATCCGAGCTCCTAGCACCTCCCCCATACCCATAATCCCTTGCTACCAACCACATTACCTCAGATCGTTTTTTGCCGCGGCTAAAGACGGTTGCTTCTCTGTGAAGAGCTCCTAGCATTTGGTGAGATTGTTCCTTTTTTTCGATAGATAACCTATATTCTTTAAATATATTCTAGTTAAGTACGTATGTGTGTTGTTTAACTATCAAACCCTTCAACTCTTTGTAAAAAAAAAAAAAAAAAAAAACTCTTTCTCCTTAGTTTTAACTTGCCTCTCCCCCTCCCCCCTTTTTAGTGTTTGGGTGTGTGTGTGAGAGGATAATGGCTGAATCTAAAGCTATTTTTTCAAAGTGTACTGAGTGTGGCCACAAGCTTTCCCCAGCTGATGGCCACACTCAGTGCGTTTTATGTCTGGGGGCAGCACATTTGTCGGAGGCCTGCCAGATCTGTGCGGCCTTCAACCCTCGGGCACTTAGGGACAGGAAGAACAAGCTGATCCTGGCGGGAAAACTCCCTCAGGAATCGGCTTCTTCTTCCTCTCCCAGCCAAGCCCAAGCTACTCCTGCAGCTTTGGCACCGACTACTCCGGTAGCTGTACCCGGGATTCAACCTCCCTTATCTGGTACTAGCTCTGTGGAGTCTGGGTCTTCTTCCCATAGGTAGAAGAAAAAACATAGAGAGAGAGAAGGTCATTCTTCTAAAAGGCGGGCCGAGTCTCATCCCTCGGCTCCACCTGCGAAATTGCTGAAGTCCCCTGAGAGGGTCTCCGGATCCTTGTCCTCTCAGCTCCGTTCACCTTCCTTTTCTCCGGAGCCGGAGGAGGAGGATAGGTCTCCCTCGAGGTCTTCGAGGCGGCCTTCCTGGCCTGCCTCGACTACCTCTTCGCTGTCCACCAGAAGCATCTCCGAGGCAGACATGGATCGAATGATGCGAAGATTTTTGCAGACCCAGATGCAGATGGGGATGCTCTTGCCTCCCCCCCCCCTTTGGGAGGGACTGCAGCCCCCATTTTTGCCCCGATTGCTCCTTCTTCGACCTGTTTTCGGGTCTTGGAGTTGTCGGATCCAGGCCCTTTCGGATCCGGGGACACGTCGGCGCCGACAGGGTTAGTATCTTCGACGCCGACTATGCCTTCAAGCTTGTCAGATCCAAGCTCTCGGGGCCGAGGGTTGAGCATTGGATCCGAGGGAGTGGTTATGTCTTCGGCGCCAATTGGAACGGAGCACACCGCTACCTCAGATCCAATGGCTTCGGCTCCGACCCCGATCATCTCCTCGGAGCCGAGGAGGTTGCTTTCTCAGGCTGGTGATAGTGAATCTCCTTCGGCTTTTGAGGTGGTTGAGAGGGTACTGTCAAGATCATCCAGGTCCCCGACTGGGCCTTCGGATCCACCCGTACCCCCACTGTATCAGGGTCTGTCTTCGATCATCCGTCCATCTGGACAGCCTGCCCAAAGCCTCCAGTTAGTTCCCAGGGAAGAACACCACCCGGTGGATGAGCCCTCTTCGGACAGTCCCGCCGAAGAGGTACCTCGAAAGCACCAGTGCAAAAGGAGGCACCTGGACTCCCCTGAGTCCATTACCATGGATACGGATTTGGAGGATACGGAGGGTTCCCCAAGGTCACCCCCTGAAGAAGTCTCATTTGGAGACATCATGGAAATGTTGTGTATAAGAGGGGGGTGGTCTACCCAAAAACCCTCCCTGGACGAATCCATATTTCTGGAGGCCTTTGAGGCAGACCCATCTACCTCCTGGGTGTCCCCCCCAGCCGACCCCTTGGTGGACTTAATTACCACCAGGGCTTGGAAGGAGCCTGACATCGTGGAGCCTATCCCTAGATACCCGGATAAGGTCCTCAGCCCTCCCTCTGATAGACCTTCTTGGTCCAAAGATGCACCGGTTGATGCTATGTTGGTGGCGGCTGCCACTAAGAGAGAACTTGCCCAAGAAAGTTCCTCGGTCCATCTGCCGGACAAGGAGTCCCGAGCCTTGGACCGTATTGGGAAGTGGATGTTTGCTTCAGCAACCTTTGCCATAAGGTAGCTGAACTACATGGCACACACTATCCGGTTGCAACGTGACTTAATTAAGGAATACACTGCAGCCCCTCCGGAGTCCGTGTTGGTCTCAGACAAAAAGGTTTTTGAGACGCGAATGGCCACTCTAAAGTCCATCTCAAATACATCTATGCGGCTTCTTTCCCATGCCACGGAAGGAGCCGCTAGAGCCAGCGGAGCGGGAGTAGTCTTAAGATGGCACTCCTGGGTCCGCCTCTGTGACTTCACGGATCCCTTCAAGGCATCCTTCGCGAATGCCCCTTATGATGGTTCGGCCTTATTTGGCTCAGCAGTTCGCGACACGCTTGTCCAAAGCGAGAAGGTTGGGAAGACGCTGTCGGCCATCGGAGTCCGCTTCTCTAGCCCCCAAAGATCCTTTTCTAGGAATCAGAAGGGGCAAAAGAAGCTGTGGTTTCATAAATCTCAGCGATCCCGTCCTGCTGCGGACAACTCATCCTCTAGAGGCAGAGGAGGACAAGGTGGACACCGGCCCAGGGGCAGAGGGGGCCTGCGTAACTTCGGGTCGAGAGAACCTTTCTCGGAGGGACCCGCGCAACAGCCCTGAGGGCTTGCCCGACTGTCCCTCTCTGGAGGCAGTTGGGGGCGATTATCGGAGCACCGATCAAAGTGGGAGTCCATTACAAACGATCGATGGGTGCTCCGGATAATATCCAGAGGTTACACGATTCCGTTCTTGCACCCCCCCAAACCCAGACATCTCCCCGATGTTCCACCCCATCAAAGGGAGTCCGCAACTTTAGAAATCTCGGAGTTGCTAAGAAAAAGAGCCATCCAGCCCGTCCCCCCAGATCAGTCCGGATCGGGTTATTACTCCAGGTTCTTCTTGGTGCCAAAGAAAACGGGGGACCTCAGACCCATTCTAGACCTTTTGTCCCTGAACTTGTTCATACCCAAGGAAAAGTTCCGGATGATCACCCTCCAATCTATTCTCCCCCTTCTGCAGGAGAACGACTGGATGTGCTCGTTGGACCTCAAGGACGCGTACTACCATATACTAATGGACAGACGGTCCAGGAGGTTCCTCCGCTTCTGGCTACGAGCCAGTCATTATCAGTTCAGGGTTCTTCCATTTGGCCTAACCTCAGCCCCCAGAGTGTTTACCAAAGTCATGGCAGTGGTTGCAGCCCACCTGAGACTCCAGGGCATTCAGGTGTTCCCTTACCTGGATGACTGACTCCTCACCGCCCCCAACAAGCATCTTCTGGTTACGGCGAGAGATTATGCCCTATCTCTGTTCGGTCAATTGGGCATCTCAGTCAATTTAAAGAAGTCCTGCCTGTGCCCCACTCAAGCCCTAGAATTCATAGGGGCCAGGTTGGATACTCGAATCTCCAGAGTGGTTCTAACACTGGCCAGGATAAACAGTTTGTACCGCCAAGTCTTGGACATTCTTCAGAGCCCCGCTCCTCCAGCAGAATTAGTCCTGAGGGCGTTAGGATCTATGTCGGCGGCAATCGGCCTTTCTCTCCATTCCCGTTTGCAAATGCAAGTATTGCAGTGGACTCTCCAGGTCCAATGGTCTCTTTCGGCCCATCCTTTGGACATGCTGATTCCCCTGAGCAGAGCATGCAGGGACTCCCTACTTTGGTGGTTACAAGCACAGGAACTGAAAGAAGGGAGACCCTTTGTGATTCCCCCAGTCGAAGCCACATTGACCACGGATGCTTCCTGCCTCGGGTGGGGTGGGCATTATGCAGGCAAGTCAGTCCAAGGCACGTAGACTTCTCTAGAGACTGCATTGCATATCAACGTCTTAGAGATGAGGGCAGTGCTGTTGGCGTTGCAAGCTCTCCATCACCTTCTACCTCTGGGGACTATTGCAATCCAGATGGACAACATGTCCGTTGTCTGGTACATAAACAAACAGGGAGGGACCAGATCTTACCCCCTGTGTCGAGAAGCCTTGAGAGTGTGGGAATAGGCTATTTCCACCAACCGCTTTCTGATAGCAATGCACATTCCGGGGTGGACCAACATATTAGCAGACAGCCTAAGTCGGGTATTTCTCAGCCCTTATGAGTGGTCTCTGAATCCCTCTGTCGCGAAGCAGATATTCCTCAAATGGGGTCAGCCTCGCTGCGACCTTTTTTCCTCACCCCTAAACTCAAAATGCAGCGATTACTTCGCGATAGTTTCCCCCAAAGGGGAATCCCCCAGGGACGCCTTGGTTCATGCTTGGCCGCCCGGTCTTCTTTATGCATATCCTCCTCTTCCTCTGATGATGAAATTCATCCAGAAAGCCTGTCGGTTGGGGAGCAGAGTGATTCTCATTGCCCCATTCTGGCCTCGACAAGTCTGGTTCCCCTTTCTGCAGTCCCACAGTGTGGCCCCCCCATGGATTCTGGATCCCAGACCAGACCTAATCTCGCATCCGACGAGATGCCACACTCCGAACCTGGTCAGCCTCAGGCTCACGGCCTGGCTGATCCAGTTCCGTTAATGGCAAGGACTCCCGGTATCTCATCCCCGGTTATGGCTATTCTGGTGGCAGCTCATAAGCCATCCACCAGAAAACTCTACAACAGTAAATGGAAACGTTTTTCCATCTGGGCAAAGGATAAGGAATTAGATCCCTTTACGGTTCCTATTCCCACTATCCTGGACTTTCTATCCCTCCTTTTTAGGCAGGGAGCTAGTGTGTCCACCATTAAAGTCCAACTTGCAGCCATCTCTCATTATCATGTGGGGGATGGCATAAATTCTTTGGCGTCAGCTAAAATATGCAAAGCCTTCCTAAAAGGCGTGTTTCTCTTAAAGCCTCCCATTAAACCGGCTATGCCTCCATAGGATCTTACCTTGGTCTTACAAGCTTTAACAGGACTACCTTTTGAACTGGCGGCCTCAGTGCCTTTAAAATTCTTATCTTGGAAAACAGCCTTCTTGGTGGCGATTACCTCTGCCAAGCGGGTATCAGAGTTACAAGCCTTGTGAATTAAGTATCCATACCTTATTTTTCACAAAGATAGGGTGGCCCTCAGGACTAATCCTTCTTTTCTACCTAAGGTAGCCACAGAGTCTAACATTAATCAATCTATTAACCTCCCTGTTTTTTTTCCTAGTTTACAAAACAAAGGCGAATACATATTGCACAAATTGGATGTGCACAGGCAACTACGTTTTTACTTGCATAGGACTAAAGATTTCCGCAAGTCAGACCAGTTGTTTGTTTCTTATGCTAAATCAGCCTTGGGCAAACCAATTTCTAAGGTAACAGTAGCAAATTGGATCTCTCAATGTATCAGACAGGCATACATTTCAGCTGGGAGGCCAGCTCTGGTTCTCGTTCGGGCACATTCTACCAGATCTCTGGCTGCCTCAACAGCTTTTTGGTCTAGAGTTCCAGTAGACGATATCTGTTCAGCAGCTACCTGGTCTTCTTCCCATACGTTCATTTCTCATTACAAGCTGGACATGATCTCCAGAAGTAGGGCTTCCTTTGGCTCCGTGGTGCTTCGGAATATCCTTCCGTAGGGACCACCCAGGGCTTTTAGGTAAGCTGTGGACTCTGTCCCACAGGTTGCAGATCAAATGAAGTAACTACTTCAGATAAAGAAGTTATGTACTCACCATAACGTTCCATCTGAGTAGATACTTCATTTGTCTGCAACCGACCCCCCCTGCCATCCCCCGAACCTCGGTAAAGTTTTGTCCTGTGGAGAATTTCTTCTCCGTCTTTAGCTTATAGGGAAAAATAACCAATCTGAGGTAATGTGGTTGGTAGCAAGGGATTATGGGTAGGGGGAGGAGCTAGGAGCTCGGATCTTGAAGCTTGGAAAGCTGCCGGTTCGGATCCGAGGTCGGATCCGACTACCCACAGGTTGCAGACAAATGAAGTATCTACTCAGATGGAACGTTATGGTGAGTACATAACTTCTTTTTCCTCTGAATCTCCCACCACCCATATAAACCTTCACTGTTACCCCAACTTATATCTTCACTCACCAGAATAAATAAATCCAACTACAAAGGCAGAATCCTGGACTGGATTCTTATCAACAATCACCCAGACCTGTATAACACTGGTACCCTCCCAGATCATATACGTGACCACCTACTCACTTACATCATTAAGCATAAAGTAGATAACCACCACCAAGTTCTATATAAATCTATCAGAAACAACAAGAATTTTTAACTCCACTGACTTTCAGAATGAACTCAGAGCATGCAATTGGGCCATACTTAAAGAACTTCCACTAGATGATGCTGTAGCCTACTTTAATTCTAAATTCCTCTCCATTTTAGAGTCCCACGCTCCTATCCGCACCCTCAGAGCCAAAACTAAGACTGCTCTCTGTCTCTCTAAAGTCACCAAAATCATAGCAAGAAATAAAGCATGGGACAAATGGCGCACCTCCAAAGAGCCGCTTGACCATATTAAATTCTGACAACTAAGGAATGATACCAAGAAAGCTACAGTATTAGACAAAAAAAAACTTCTATCAACACCTTTAGCAAAAACACCAGAACAAACCTCAACAATTTTGGGCAGGCATAAACAAACTGCTCCACCCTGGCCAAACCTCTACCCCCCACTCCCTCAACTTGTGACCTTAAAACTCCAGAGGAAACTGCTAACATCATTAAACTTTTTTTATCAAAACCATCCAGTCACTAGCTAGCCAACTACCCCCCCCACCAGCTCCTTTCAAAACTCCTCCACAACCACTATCCCACTCCCTTTCACCTTCCAACCTGTATCTACATCCACCATCTGATATCTAATCAACAAACTAAAGCCCACTACCCTGGCAGCTGATCTCCTCCCACCAGAATATTTACAAAAAGGGGCAGATGCCATTGCATACCCTGTCTCGATCATAATAAACTATACCTTGACTGAAGCCACTATCCCCTCTCTCTGGAAGGTTTCCCATGTCATTCCCCTTCATAAAGGAGAGAATTCTTTAGACCTCTCAAACTTCCGACTAATAGCCATACTATCACCGTTGGCAAAAATTATGGAAAAGTGCTTCCACAACCAGTTGATGCACTATCATACCCAAAATAAACTACTGGCCAACTCTCAGCATGGTTTTAGGCCACACCACAGCACCACATCAGCCCTCCTATCCTTTTCTAACTCTTTCAACATCAACCGAAACAATAACAAACTTACCTCTGCTCTCTTCCTAGATCTCTCCAAGGCCTGTGATATGGTCAATCAACAACTTCTTCTCCATACCCTGAAGGAACTGTCACTGAATAGTAGCTCTATTAAATGGTTCCAATCTTACCTGTTTGATAGACAAGAAGCAGTTTTATAGGTTCATGGGTTCATAGGTAGGTACTAGGCTATCTGCCCAAAGGCATTTATAAGCCTAGCCAGAATGTGTTGGCTTTCACCGCCCCTTAGATTAGTTCCCTGTGCCTCTGTCCAGCAGAGCCACTGAAGTGATCCCCGGGGTAAACTTTCTGTTTCCCATCCACTCGTCAAGGTTTTTCTTGAAGAGTGTTAGTGAGGAGCTCTGCCTAATGTAGATTGGAATCTTGTTCCAAAGCAGGGGAAGTCTCTGGGACAGGACTCTATCCCTCCAGCACTTCCTATTTATTGTTGTGGTGAGGTTTAGATCCTTAGAGTGTGTGGCTCAGGGGGATAAGGTTTTCTTTAGGTGGAGCATGTCCATTAATTCTGGGTTGGACATAGCCTTGTATGTCAGACAGAGATCACCTCTGAGTAGGCAGTATGCAACCAAATACAGCTAGAGTTTCTTCAGTCGAGCTGCATAGGGCATCTGTTTGAAGCCAGTGATCCTCTTGGTGAGGTACTTCTGTGTTTTTTCCAGCTGTTGTAGGTGTCATATAAAGTACATCCCAAATGGGGCGTTATACTCTATGATGGGTCTGATGAGGTGCATAT